>NC_034430.1:2612219-2669827 GCF_002078875.1 Numida meleagris | reverse complement strand
GGGCGGCGGGCGGGAAATCTTGCGAGGGGCGCGGGGTCGCGCCGCCGCGCTCCGCGACGTCACCGCGCCATATAAGGAGCGGGGACCTCCCCCACCCCCACCCCCCGCCTCGGCCCTAGCGGTGCTGTGGGGGCGGGGCGGCCCTGGGCCGCGTCCCTGCGGCATCGCTCGTCCCCGCGCGGCAACGCGCCCCGCTCTGATAAGCGCTGCCCGCGGCTGCCGGGACACGCCCGGGGCTATCGCAGCCGCGCACGCGGCCGCCGCTGATACGGGAGGGACAGCGCCGGGGGGGGGCACCCCCCTTTCCCCCGTGCCCCCCCCCGCTCTGATGAGAGCCGGCAATGGCCGCGTAAGCCGCTGAGCCGTCGCAAAGCTCCTCGTGCTCTGCGCCCGTTATCGCCCGAGTGCTGCGCGCATCTGGTGCCGGGTTTATGTTGCAGCGGGTATTAAGGACTGCGGGGCTCGGCGGGAGGGGAGGGGAGGGGAGGGGTGCCCCTCATCCCACCCCCCCTTCCCGAGCTGTGGCTGCGGTTCGAGGCTGCCCGTGGGACGCTCAAACCATCCCCACTGCGGACGGGAGGGGACAGGAGCCCTTGGAAGCCCCCCCCTGCCGGTCCCGCAAAGCGGCTGCTGCCGGGGGATGCCGGAGGATGCTGGCAGGGACGTCCAAAATAAAGAGATTTATTGGCATGGAGTAAAGTGCAACCTCAGCTGAGTTTGGTGCTCAGAATACATAAAGTGTCCGAGAAAAGCCCAGAACGGAGCTGGAGGGCAAAAGGGAGAATCGACATCTTGGAAACACCCCGAGCAGGGTTAGGATCCAAAAACTGTACAAAGACCTTTACAAAAATAAAACAACATCGGGAGCCATCAGGTCAGTTATTTACAGTTGACACGGATGCCACGGAGCAGGAGAGGGGCTGAGATGGGGGCTGCATTTTGCAGCGGGGGGGGGGGATGAACTGGGGGCTGCAGAGGGAGATCGGCCGCTGTGGGCTCGGATCAGCCCTGGCCCCAGCTTTGCTTTGGAATGGCAGCGTGGCCCCAATCCTGCTGGGCTGGAGCAGGGGTTCCCTGTGGCTTCCAATGGGGATAAAGAGGCCAGGTGGGGAGGATGGAAGGCACGAGGTCAGGCCCTTCCCTGCACGTTTCTACTAAAATCAGCAGAAAGCAAATGCACGAGGCTGCTGAGAAGCGCGAGGCAGGCTGCAGCCCTGCTGGCTGTAGGCTCACGGGTGGCCTGTCCCGGATCCTCAGTGCCATGAGACAGGGATTGCCCAGCTGGAGAACCCCGGCACCAAGGGCTCTCCACGTCACCGCCCAATTCCAGAGGAGATCTGCTCCTTTTACGAGTGAGGGAGTTTTTCTTGCCAGTCCCTTAAACCCCCTGGGGAGATCTGAGCTGAACTGTACTCCTCCAACTCATGGCCCACAGTCAACAGAGCTGAAATGCAGCTCCAGCCCCGCTGTGTGCACATGAGCCAGAGCCCAGCTCCTGCACAGCTGCTTCTGAAGGGACAGATGGGGCTGATCCCTCATCCACCGTATTAACAAAGGTCACCGGGACCATAGGTGGCGAACGGTGCCATCGTGAAGAACGTGGCCACTCAGAGCAGGGAGAGGCGGCGATGCCCCGGAATGCAGCCATGAGAACACTGCAGAGCCCTTGTGTCACCCCGTCCTGTGGGTCTGGAGCACGGAGGGCTACTGCTTGTCTGTTTTGACATGGTCCCCGATCATCCTCCTGTGGTAGGTGGCCAGGAAGATGTCGTTGTCCCGGGGGCAGTCGTAGTGGCAGGAGCACGCCTTGATGAACATCATCTTCCTCTGGAAGAAGTCCCCCTCGGGGCAGCGGAACTCCACCTCGGCGGTGCTGGTGATGTAGGGGGTGCAGCAGCGCCCGTCCACGCAGCTGCCGCAGAACCTGGGCCTGTACGAGCGGGTGCTGGTGCAGCCTGAAAACTCGAAGAGAAGACGCCGGCGGGGCCTTGGGGTGCGCACGCATTTCTTCCCCTTCTAGGGAGAGAACAGCAGCAAACAGGTCAACAAGAACGTGAGCATCAGACCAAAGCTCAGCTGGGCTGCGCACCGTCTGTAGAATCACTGAGGCTAGAAAAGACCTCTGGGATCACCAAGTCCAAGCCCAACCCATCCCCCCATGCCCACTAAACCACGTCCCTCAGTGCCATGTCTCCACGGTTCTGGAACACCTCCAGGGACGGTGACTCCACCGCTTCCTGGGCAGCCGTGTCACTGCACTCCCACCCTTTCAGAGAACAAATACTTCCTAACATTCAGCCTGACCCACCGTTGGGCAGGAAGGCACGGAGAGAGCGGAAGCACGGAGCAAATCCCAAGCCCCTAAAATACAAGGATCTCTCCGCCAAGCCCTACCTTGGCTTCCTCCCAGGGGAAGTCACAGGGCCGCACCATGCAGAGCCGCGTCTCCTTCTCCAGGCGGCACTGGGGGTTGTCGTTGGTGACCCGGGTGGAGATGCCCATGCCGCAGCTCTTGGAGCACGCGCTCCACTCGGTGGTCTGCACCAAGCAGTTCTCTTGCAGGTTGTTCAGCTCCGGCTCGCGCTCGGGATCCTCCCTGAAAACTGAGCCGAGAGGAAGAGACGCGAGGGTCAGGGCTTGGGACAAAGGGGCACGGGGCTGAGCAGAGGGACATGGGGGAGGCTGGCTATTTACACGGTCTGACAGTGATAGGACGAGGGAGAATGGCTGTAAACCAAAAGGGGAGATCTAGGTTAGATGCAAGGAGGAAATTCTTCACCCAGAGGTGACAAGGCCCTGGCATGAGGCCCAGGGGGCTGTGGTACCCCTGGGCAGCCTCATCTGGTGGGGAGCAACTGGCCAATGGCAGGGGGTGAAGCTGGGCTTCCTTAAGGTCCCTTCCAACCCAACCATTCTGTGATTCCGTGGTTCTATGATCTTTGTAATTCCATAAACCATTCTATAATTCTCAGGGTTCCATTTCGGCCTCTTACAGGCTGCTCTGAGACCTGGCTTTACTTCTGCTGTTCTGACGCCTGCAAGAAATTCCCAGCAGGGAGCTGCAGGGGCCACCCACCCTCCAGCAAACACCCAGCAGCCCTGCAGGATGCTGAGCAAGGACGCAGTTCATCCCCATGCACCACGCGAGAGCCACCAGCTGTAAATAAAGGGACTGCAGGCAGCCAGGGCCCACCTCCATCCCCCAGCAAACCGCTCCATCCGCCCACCTCCCACCTGCCATGGCGCTTTCAAAGCGGTCCTCCTGGCCGCCCTCCTCGCAGACCCACTCCTCGCAGCACTTGTTGCTGAGCTTCACCCTCCGCGGGTGGGGGCAGCTGGGAGACGGCAGGCGCAGGTCGGCGGAGCACAGCGGGGTGCAGCCGATGGCCCCATCCATGCAGACGCACTGCAGCTTGCAGGTGGGCTGGAAGCTCTCCCCGTTGTGGTACACCTTGCCCAGCAGGTCACACGTCGCACCCTCGTGAGCTGAGGAGAAGGAAGATGGGGAAGGAAGGAAGGAAGGAAGGAAGGAAGACGGACGGGAAAGGAAGGAAGGAAGGAAGGAAGGAAGACGGACGGGGAAGGAAGGGAAGGAAGGAAGGAAGACAGACGGGAAAGGAAGGAAGGAAGGAAGGAAGGCGGACGGGGAAGGAAGGAAGGAAGGAAGGAAGGAAGGAAGGAAGGAAGATGGACAGGGAAGGAAGGAAGGAAGACGGACAGGGAAGGAAGGAAGGAAGGCGGACAGGGAAGGAGAAAAGGAGGAGGTGAGGGGGCAGCAGCGATGCTCTAAGGTCTGGTCCTGCACAGAGCTCTGCTCCTGGCTGTTCTTAAGAGACCTAAAGGCAACGTTCTCCTAAGAACAGCTGCTTCCCCATGTTTCTACAGGTGGGCTACAAGAGGAAAATAACGCGCTGAGTTTATGACCTTCGTGGCTCTGCTGTGATCATCCCCTTTGATGATGTCTTCCTTCCTGCCTCAGCATTTCCATTTTTTTCTGTTTGCTCTGATCTCTGTGTCTCTTATTCCCACCTCCCTCTGAGCTTTTCACTCCTTCCCAATCAAAACTGAACGAGCAAAAAGGAAAGGCAACGATATCTTACCCATAGCAACAGCGTTAACAGCGCTCACACCTTCTTCCATTTGTACCAGCCATTTTTTCTCCCCCAGCAGTTGCCAGCACAAATATCTTCTTTAGGTGTTTCACAGGCAAAGCCCGAATTCGTGAATGCTTTCAATGAGAAACGACTGAAGCATTTCAGTTTGAAATGGTTTTAACACCTCTGTGCTCTCCCTGCTCCCATCACGTCCTTCCTGATGTGATGGGACCTGATCTTACGCCTCCAGAATCCCCCACCTCCCAGCGGAATGGAATGGACGGGACCAAAGTGCCACCCGAGGACATCGTGTCCCAGATCCTCAGCCCAATTTTGGGAGACTCCGTGCCCCACGTTCCTCTGCCATTTCCGCCACGACAATCTCCATTTCTCCTTTAAAGGCAGGAAGGAGAGCTGTGACCTTCAGCCCACAGGTCTGATTTCCTACGTAGCAGAGCCCTGGGACTCTCACTCCAAAACCTGTGCAGCATCACAGTGAATGCAGAGCACTTTCCTTAAGAAAAATGTCCCGTGTTCATAGAAAGTCTTTGAGATGGAGACTTCTCCACGTTCCCACGTAAACTATCCTAATGACTTCGTTACCCTCAGTGCTAACGATTTTACTGCTACAAACACCTCATTTCCAGCCTTAATTGGGCAGCGTAGAGCTCACACCCCCTGGACATTGTCACACCTCCACTGACCCCACTCAGCATCACTCAGCAGCATGAGAGCCAACAGGAAGCGCTGGGAAGCTGCTGTGTCCTCTCAAGATCATGATGACCAAGCAAAACTGAGCAAAGAACTTACCAGTGCTTCTCAAAAGAGCGAAGAAAACACCTTCTACATGTTAAATTCATTAATTCGGGTGTGAAGAAAAAGCCCTGCGTGATCCTGGTGCTGCAAAACAGTGCAGACCCACCCAGGACTCCCAGTGCCCCCATCTCGGGTCAGTGCTTCTCCAAGCTCTCGCACTGCCCTCGTGTCATCCCATATGGAGAAGCTCGAATTCAAACCAGCAGGTGAGGGCCTGGCAGAGCAGTGCTGCTTTGGAGCAAAGAACGGGAGGCGAACAAAATGCATTTTTCCCCTCTGTAGCAAAATGAACTTTGGTGTGCTTTAAAAATGGCTACTAAACGACAACAAGGACACACAGATGCGAGTTTTTTCAGGTTGCAAAGCGGCACCAGCACTAGCTGAGGGAGAACGGGTCTGCGTTTGGATCCGCCTGGCTCAGCAGCTCTCATGCCCTGTGCATGCACTGCTTTACAAACGCTTTGCTCATCTGTTTGCAGCCAAGTGCTAAAGAATTACAAGGTGCCTCCTGCAGGCAAGCCGTGGGGCACAAAACGCCAAATCCCAGTGCAAGGCAGTGAGGTTTGGGGCGAGGCTTCACGTGCAGCAGCGCTTCTCATCGGGGCCCTCATCACCAATGTTTCCCCAGCAGAGCTGCGGGGCTGCAAGCATTCCCACCCGCATCGCAGGGACAGAGAAAACTGCACAAGGACGGAACGCGCAGCTCTCACCCAAGCAGATCCCGCTGCCTCTGTGGATATTGGAGAAGTCGCAGTAGAGTCCCTTGTGGTGGTCACAGGGCTTCTGCAGCGAGCACAGCTCGCCCAGCTGCCGGGCACACACCTTGCAGCAGCCGCAGGCGTCCGACACGTGGCTGGTGCCAGCAGGACACTGCAGGGGCTGGGAGGGACACCGGCATGGGTACGTGCAGCCCTGGGCTCCCACCTGCGGGGCAGACAAGGCACAGAGAGAGTGAGTCTGCTGCAAGCCAGCCGGAGGAATGAAAACATCCACTCGGTTCAGGGCACCCCATCGTCTGCACTGCTGCCAGAGGGGATGACGGGTTTGTGCCCCGCCTGCACACAGCTCTGTGAGTGCAGCTCCCCACGGTGCACAGCACACGGCTCGTCCTCCTCCCAGGGGGAGAAGGTGCAGGACCCACAGCACAGGCAGCAGCGTGCGGTCCCACGCGCAGCTCGGCCTGTCCTCCCCTGGAAGCAGGAGCACGGCAGTCGTTAGCAGCAAGGAATTCCCAGCTCTGACACAGCGCTGCTTGCGAGAAAGCATCGTTAGATCCCATCCAGAGCTGAAAGCAGCAAGGCACACACGGAGGACGTGCCCAAAGCCAGCACGGCTGCGGCATCGCTGGCTCCTGGGGGGGCCGCTGTGTCCCCCTCACCTCGAGCTGCCCCCATTGTCCCCACAGAGGCTCCCTCTGCCCTCCCCTTTTCTCAGAGCAGTGCCATCCACCTCCTGGGCACCCCGGGAGCTCTAGCCTTTATGTCACTCTGGGTACTGAGCAGAGATGCAGCTGTGCTGTGCTCCCCAGAATGCTCGGGATGCTTCCAGAACCCTGACAGCCTGGCATTCCTGACCCACAGCAGCCTCAGCCCCGGCTGGAGCCAGATTTGGGCAAGACCGAACAGCACAACCATGGAAGGGGCACAGCATGAGATCCCTGAGCACGCTCTCACATCTCCTTGGAAAAAAGCAGGGTGCTCATCGGGTCTGCTGCCCACTGAAACGCCCTGAGTGGTTTCCGAGGGCAGAGATATCCTGAAGGCAAAAGCAACAAGAAGAGCAGCTCCGTTTGCATTCACTGAGTGCTGGGTCTCTCCCCGCCTGCTGAAGTGCATTAAATACACTGAAAATGCAGCAGTGAAGCATCGCATCCTGCTGGTTTCCATGCATGCCACTGCTGAGATGAAGTGTTATTTAACTGTGAGTGAGTGGGGGGGGGGCATGAGATGGCAGAAGGGGCAATGCATTCCTAGCACGGGGCCTGTATTCAGATGCAATCCATGCACTGAAAGAAATAATGACAAGCAGCTTTCTCCAGCGCACCATCAGCCACAGGCCGTATACAGAAACACCCCAAATATCCCTCCTACTGCAAACCAGACCAAAACAAACCTCTTTCTGCACAGCAGAGAACCCGAGGGAATGAATCCCAGCTGAGCTTTCCTTCCTGCCGCCGTGAATCATTGTTGGCACTGTTTAAACCCAGAACCAAAGAACCGGCCCCAGCAAGCACCCAGCTTCACTTCCTCATTGCAGCTGCTTTCAGCACAGCACCCAGGCTCAGACCCTGGGCTCATTTCCCCCACCCACATGCAAAAGCACAGCTTAAAAGCCCCAACCCTTCCCCGTTTGCAGGGCTCTTTTTGTTATTTAGAGGCTTTCCTATCAGTCAGCTCCTTCCACCACCCAGTCCTCCTGGTGCAGGGTTTGCTGGGACTCCTGGGTGCTGCTTTGATTACCAAGCAAAGTCACCTGGGGCTTTTTGCATCCCCTGCTCCTCACTCACACTAAGAGCATTCCTACCTATCACACAAAGGCAGCATTTCCCCACCACTGCCATGGATGTGGCTGCAGTGGGGTTCTCCCTCCAGGGCCAGCACTTGGTTCCCTTCTGCTGAAGGGTCTGCCCTAAAACCACCCTTGAACTTCGCAGAGTGGGATCTCACAGATTCACTGCAGCTTTGTTCTTCTTTCTGCTGCGGGTGCATGGCTGTGAACTGCAGGAGCAGCAGAACCAGCGTTACAGAGCAAGGTTAAGAATTAAGGAGGTCAGAGCCCAAACCTGGCGTGCTGATGCTCCCTGCCCCTAGCTAGCTCTGCTGGCAGCTCCCATTGAGCCTGGGGAAAAGAGGTGAGACGTGCTCCCTGCTTTGCACACACCCAAAACCTCTTCCTCTGCACCCTCTGACACCAGTTGCATTCCCCATCCCCTTCCCCTATGACATCTCCCTCCACTCCCATTCCCATTCCCCTTCTTCCTCTGCACCCTCTGAAGGTGTGAGCAGGGGATGTGGGCTCCCACTGCAGCAGCTGTGCAGCACTTCTCACTCCTGGTCAGTTTGCAGACGAGCGCAGGGAGCCAGCGTGGAAGGCTGAACCACACAGAGCCTTTAGAAGAGGTTTGGGCTCAGCCCTGCACTCAGAGCTGGGGAAGGAGTGCCTGGGAGCTGAGATGGCCGCTTGCTTTGGGAGCCAGGGTTAACACAGTGAGCATAGCACTGGTTCTGTTCCATGCTCCAGGACTGGCAGAAGATAAAGCAGTCATAACACGGCTATTCCTGCACTGCAAACAGCCCATCACCACGGGTAATTCCTGCTCTCTCCCCATCACAGCGCTTGGGGCACCGTCCCATGGCTGCAGCTCTGCCCCACGGTTTGTCCCAGCCCCAAGGAGCAGCAGAGCTGGGGCACCCTGCGTGGCCGAGGTGCAGCAGCGCCAGCTGTGGTGCTGTGCGCATGGAGCATCGCCCTGGGAGCTGGGGATGGAAGAAAGACTGCAGTCCCATTCCACAGGCAGCGGGTTTAGGGAGAAAGATGACATCCCTGATCAGCTGTGAGGTGACACAGGGATAAGGTTTGCTGTCGTTTGTAGGATGGCTGTGATAGGGAAAGGAACAGCAACAGCAACCACCCCGAGCCCCAGCCATTCCCCTCAGACCTCAGCCAGGTGCACAGGGCACAGTTCCCGGGAGGAAAGGGGACAGAGCACACTTGTGAGCGCCGCCAGCAGCAATGGGACCTGATCAGAAGCTTGTTGCACCTATTGGCACAGACAGGCCCTCAAAGCAGCAAACCCAACGTCTTCACCGACCCAAAAGACGCTGCAATTAGATCTCGTGCTCACAAACACATTAATTATGCAGCAATGTTCCCGCTCATACTGGCACCGCATTGCACACAAATGTCCCAGGCAGAGCCAGCTGCTCCGTGCGTGCACTTGGACACAGAACAGACCCAAACCCCTGGAGGGGCTGTGGTTCGATGGTGTGTCACTACTCCAGGGGAAAAGGGATTTGGGGGGCAGGAGGAGGATGATGGTAATAACCTGGGCTACGAGACCTGCTCCTTGCAGTGCCACAAACCCAGCAGCTTCAGCTCCCTATCCTCTTCCACCTTCTCCCAAAGCAGGGCTGGCTCTTAGCTCAGCAAAGTGAAACCCCCCCCCCCTTCCCACCCCCGGGAGCTCCGATGCCCTCAGGCGTTATGCACAGTGCAGTTCCGTGCACACACCTGCAGGGCTCTGCGTGCAGCCCCGCTGCTCCGGGCAGGCAGTGACTCTACAGACATCCCCAGCCCAAAGCATCACATGCATGAAAGCAAGAAGCTGCAGCACCCAGACAGCAAAACGCCGTCTGTACATACCCAGGCAGGGGCGAGGAGCAGAAGAAGCAGGGTGTGGGTGGCTGTCCCCACGCTGCCAGACATCCCGAGCGAGGGAAGGGAGGCACTCAGCCCTCTGACCCACGCACTGCCGCCTTCTTTGGAATTTCTCATCTCTCTTTGGAGAAAGTTGCACATCAGCTTCTCCTTAAATAGCCTCCCGGAGGGGGCGTGCCTGCCCTTGAGTGACAACCTGCAGAGCAGCCTGAGATGGGTGCAAGAGGAATGCCCAGATTCCGGGGCAGGAGAGCGGATTCCTGTGGCCCTGGCGGCTGCGGAGCCTGCAGGTCGGTTACGTTCCGCGTGGGGAAACAAAATCCCGGTCAAAGCGGGGTTATTATTTTTTAATTCTTCCCTCTGACTCCAGAAGTATGAAGGCTGGGTCGGCTTCCCCTGCTTACATCCATTCCTTTTCGGCTGCAGGAGCTGAGGACTTGAAGAAGCGCAGATACAAAGGCTGACGCCTGCGCTCCTGCAGCGAGGAGCTGTTTGTGTTATGGGGCAACAGAAAGCTGCAGGGTGAAGGTTACTGGTAAAGCACAGCAGTTCCTGCTAGCACTTGATTTGTGCCCCGGGATTGATGCAGGATAGCACGCGGTCTTATCTCAGGGAGCAAGCTTTTTGCTGCTGGGAAGAGGAGAGGGGAAGGAGTGCAGCAGAGGGCACTGTGAGCCCTTGGTGGCTTGGGTGGGACGGAGCAGGCTGGGCAGTGGGCAGTGATGCTCGGTGCTGCGGAGCAGCCTCAGCATGCACAGCCATGCCTATGGGTCAGGGATGGGCATAGAAGTGCCCAAAGATCTTTAGACTGGCCCAGTTTGGGCTGTCATAAAGAGGAGGCAAGGACACGTGTGCCGTCTGGTCCCCACTGCGTGTGCCGGGAAGTTGGATGGGAGATGAAGAAAGCGACAGGGACCGAGCAGCAGCAGGTCCTGGAAGTGCAGCCTGCCTCCTCCTCGCCTCCTGGTGCAGGGCATGCCAGCCAGCAGCCAAGCCCCACATCGTGCTCCAGTCCCAACATCAGCTCGGCTCCCACGCTGCCTGTGCTGCTGCTTGTCCATGGCTGAAGACAGACCACTGTGACTCTTAATTAATTAGCACGTGGAGAGCCCCTTGGGACTGGGAGCTGGAAATAATTAACACAGTGTAAACCTCTGAAGATGCACTTCCTTCTTTTCCTGCTCTGTAAGATGAGGGATTTCACAGTCTTCACAACAGCCACCACGAATGGCACAGCCCAGGATCACGTCTCCATACAGAGATTTGATGCCCTGGAGGTGGCACAGACCCTTGTCCTCAAGCAGTTAGAACCGAGGGCAGCCTGGCTGGATACACATTCATTTCATTTTTGGAAGGCTTGGCACCTGAAACTGCATCACTGCCTAAAATGAACCATTCACATTTTGCAAGTCGTTCTCCCCCAGCTCATAAATAAGACAGGGATAAAGCACCATGCACCTCTGCCGTCCTCAGGCAGCGAGGACATAAAGCACAGCTGCGCTGCAAACCACGCACTGCTCCATGCACACACTGCTCCCTGCCCAGGAAGAAGCAGTTTCACCTTGACCCGTGCTTTGCCAAATTCCACTTTTCACATCAACGTGCCACGTGACCTCGAGCAAACAGCTGCCTGCTGCGTGCACTCTGCTTACCAGCTTAAATTGCTGCGCTCACCAGATTTGGGGTTGTGAAGGATCCCCTGACATTGGAGGCTGCAAGACATAAGTGGCATCTTCCTGATAAGAGACCAAAAGTCATCAGCCAAGGCCTTACATTTCCTGCAAGGTTTGGGAGTTCTGCAGGCTCCTGTGCCTTGGGTGAGCCAGCAGTCTCTGAATGCTCTGGGGCTTAAACGCGGCTCCCTGTGACCTCCCTGCTGCCTAGACCCATGTTCCAGTTCAAGTTCAGTGCATTCAGCCTCACCCTTGAGAGATATTTGGGTCTGCATTCATGCCACCTAATCCTTGTGCGCTTGATTAAGACATCTGAATATGAAGCCTAATCTCTCGAAGTCCTATAGTCAATGGAGGTAGATGAAAGCTCCCAAAGTGCCTGCTGATGGCCCCATCTCTCTGCTTTGCTCCATACACACCCAACACATCTCTCTATGACGTGTCTGTAGTAAATGGTCAAGAGAAAGCAGCATATAAAGGCAGCGCCAGAGCTCAGCAAAGGGTAAATGCTGCATTTTATCTGCCTCAATCTGGATGGGAAAGGCTACTGTGCCCTAAGGCAAAGGGCAGGAAAAGCCATCCCAACTTTGCTAGAGCATCACATGTTCGGCTAGAGCCGGTGCTTAGATACAGAGCTCGCCAGCAAAAGCCTACGTTCTCTGCTGGACAAAAACGCCCCCTGGGGCCTGGTTGGGTTGTGAGGGCCCCAACCAGCTCTGCAGCTTCCCAAGGGCACTGCCAGAAATGCAGAACCCACTGATCCATGCACAACGATTTATCAGACCGCACCGCTCACCTGTGTCGGAACAGGTGAAGAGCAAGACAGCTCCGCTTCAAAGGACACATTTGCAATGAGAAGTCAACCCGAAGCAGAGTGCCACGGGTATCGGGCTCTCTGCCAAAAGCTGGGAGTTGGAGCCCTTGATATTCTTCTCCTTCTGCAGCATTTCTGCCCTCATAAGCAATCTGGCGCAGCAGAACGCGGGCAGGAGGGTTTTGCTCACCTAGAGAAGATCCTGCAGCAAGCGCTCCTGTGCCCCACTTGTGTGCTCTGCTACTGGCAGGTTGCAGCAGAAATGTGGCACAGTCCCAACCTTCCCAAACACTACGACTTTTTGTCTTGAAGGATCCTCGATACAGAGGGAATGGAACTTGCTCTATGCTATGTGCAGAGCACAGCTCTTCAGCTGGTACCGGAGGCAGAAGTCCATGCCCTGGAGCCCAGCATCCCACTTAAAGGTCCTCCAAGAAAAATCAGAGCTCGTGGGCAATGCAAAGCTGAGAGCAATTTCCAAGTCCCCAGAGGCATGCTAGGGTGCAGCAACAACCTGCAGACAGGTCTGCACTTGGTAATGCCATAACCCCGGAGATCTCAGCTGCCTGAGAAGTGTGGGCATGACCATGAGCCACTGCCAAGGGCAGGAATGCCTGGAGCACGTGGTGTGCATGGAGATGCAGGAGGAAGCAGCAAGCTGCACCCACCTGTGAAATGGGTACCTCCTCAGATTTGTTCCACCTCTTAACTCACTGCATGCTTAATTACCCTGAAGGAAATCTTCAGGGGTGTGGGTGGGGGTGGGGGTGGGGGTGTATTTAAGGTGGAGCTGGGTAAGTTCATGTAAGGAAGCTTCTTGATCCAGGAGACTTCTTTGGTGAACACCTCCGAGAAGCACTCAGTCCTTCACAGGAGCTGGTCGTCACAGAGAGACGTATTCAGAACTTTGTCAGAGCTTCCATCTGTTGCTGCGGTGCTTTTTGTTGTGGTGGTGCTACAGGCTGCTTTGTTTAGCAGTAGGGATCAGTGTGTTGGGTTAAGGACCAATATAGTAGTTTAACCAAAGGAATCCATGAGTGCGAGCTCCAAAACTTTCCATTTCAACTTAGCTTGGTGTGTGAGCAGCCCTGTTTTTTCCCAGTCTGTGTGAAATCCTGTTTTCCTCAATGATTCTGCTTTACTAGAAGGACTGCAGTCATAACAGACTGCTTTCATCTTTTGCTCCCATCAGGTGCATCTTCCATCCCATGGAAGATTGCCCAGTCCCATCTTCCTCAGGTTTTGCATCTCTCATTTTGGAGGTCACTCATTAAGGCCTAGCAAGGAATGGAAATTGGGGCCAGCCAACTGAAGGTTGGGCAGGAGTCTCCATGATGGTGGGAAAATGGGGATAAAACAAGCGGGCGTACGAGCACCCAAAATGCAACCCCGCATGGACAGAGGGACATAGCACACATTAATGAGTTCTTGGAAATGAATGAATATGTCTACCAATGTACTGCATATGTGTGTCCTAACTGCTTCAATGCAGAACCTGAGCTCTGCTGGTTGGTCACGTCGGCCGGCCCGTTCCATGAGGAATAAAGGAACGCTGCTTTCTAACACCACAATGGGGTTAGAGAGTTTCCTTCCCTGATTTCGGGTGACAGTTGTTAGTTCTGTTCATTTGTTTGCTTTAAGGACATAATCAGAACTGGTGATTTTCATCTCTGCAGTTTAAATTTTCACCCCCAGAAGCGTTCTGCCTCAGAGGGGCACGGAGATGGCTCTGCAAAGCAGGCTGGAGCTGAACAAAACTCCCTTGTTTTCCCAGTCTGATCCCTGCAGGACAGTCATGAGAAGGTAAAAGAGTGAGCTGTGGCTGGTTTGATTTCTGTACCGGGCAAATAGCCCCGAATCATCTCTACTTTAATGCCTCCTTATGCACTCATTTCACAATGTTCTCCCTTGTGCATTAGACTGGAAAGTGACGACCTGCCTGGCAGAGGTAGGCCAATCTGTTAGGTCAAAAAGCTTTGTTAATAAAAAAACAATGATTGGGGATTCTACACTGATCATAACTTCGAGCCCGAGGTGTCCCGACCTCAAAAAAGGGGATAGGAAGAATGAAAACTGTGGAGCCTGGCTGCGTTTCAGGGGGGTAAGGAAAAGGAGCTCTCCTGCCAGGGCAGCTCTTGGTCACTTGGCGCTCACCGCCTCCAAAAACCACAGAAATGCTCCCAACTCCAGCATTAACTGCTGGAGCTCTGCGTGTCCCTGGTGTTCTTTGCAGGGAAACAACCAACCAGCTGCACGGGCCCGTCCGTACCATTGCCTTCCTGCTAAAGCTGTGGAACACACTCTCCCTTTGCAGACCCCCTGGACCAGTGAGGTTCCTCTCTCCAGCCCTGCTTGTCCTGCCCAGAACGTTCCCTTTCCTAGAATAAAGGAAACAAACACAATTATTTCCAGCTTCTCAAATTCTGCTCCAAATAAAGTGTCAGTTTGGGCCGCTCTGCTATCCTGCTTTGAGAAGGAGGGAACAGACGGAGTGGGACAAATTCCCGTGTTTGCACCAGGATATTCACTTTACCAGAACTCATATGGGGAAGAGCTTGCGGGCTTATTGTAAGCCTTAGGTGTATTTCAATGGGATCTCAGCTGAAGAGCCCAGGGAAGAGCCAAAGCAGCGCTGAGTCAGAAGGAATCCCAACAAACCAGGCTCATGATGAAGACCTAAGACCCCTTCTCACCCTTCACGTCGACTGTGTTAGGAGACAGAGGAGAACCTTTAAAGCAGCACTGCTGTGATCAGCGAGGCTTTTCCATTCCTGAATCGCCACTGAAACTTCCTGCTTGCTCAGTGCAGCTACTGCTTGCATGCCGTTCCATCAGCAGCTGCTCTTCACACTGAGCCACAGGGACCCTGCTCTGCGTGAAGCTGGGATAGCAGCAAGCACACAGGGGAGCCCCTCCAGGCGAGGGGTTCCCATGATTGCAGAGCTGTGTCAGCACCAGGTTGCAGGGATCTGGTGTTTGGTTCAGACCTCTGAGCTCAAGAACAAACCCATTCTCCCTTTTTGCAGTCTCGGGGCCTGATCTGGTGTTTACTGCACGGCCTCCCACGGGCTTGGCTGGCTGCTGGAGCTGCATGTGCTGACATCTGCTCTGCTCTTTCCCACACTCAGAATCTTATTTCTGCCCTTCAGGCTGCAGCAAAACCAGCCTTTAGGGGAGACGTGATGCTGCCTGCAAGCCTGCTCTCGGTGCCATGCAGCCTCACTCCCAGCCAGCGCTGGGAGGTCACTGCCTGCCATGGGTTCCAATGACAGAAATACCCAATGCAGCTCCAGAGCTGGCACTTCCATAGGAGCCCCTGGAAAGGGGAAGGGATGGGCTGTGCTGGATTGTTTTGTTTTTAAAATAGCTCCCTTTCATCCTATTTTTGTCATAGAGTTGTTTTAATTGGACCACTCTGAAGCTCTTTGCAGCTCATTCAGAAGGAGAGAGAGAGCAGACCCTTCAGTTTTACCCCTTCCCTACCGAGGAACTGTTGCTTGTTCCAAGTCTTCCAACAGTGACCAACCAGACAAAAGGGACAGCTCTTGGTCGTGATGAGGACTCCAAAGTGATGTGGGGCATGGCAGGGGTGAGAAGGAGGCAGAGGGAAGGGGCTTGGGGTCTTGGTCTGGAGTGACCCACTGGAGTCATGCCCTGTGGATGCTGCTGGGGAAGGTGACTGGCACAGCAGGGAGGCAGCGATGTGGGACATCACACTGAGCTCGGCAAGGAAGCTGGCTGAGAGCTGGAAGGCAGAAAACAGCATCTCAAGGCTCCTCAACATCATCTTGTCACTGGAGTCTCCCAGATGAGGCCGCTAAGTGAGGCAGGGGCACGACCATTCCCATCTCATTGCAAGGGTCATAGCTGTGCTTGGTTATGGTTGCATTCCTTTCTGAGTGCTGATGTTTGCACCTTCCAGCAACAACTCCCATCAGTTCATGGCAGAACAAAGCTATCGAAGAACAGCGGCTCTGTTCCTGTCTCTCCAGCTCTGGACAAGTCAGTTTTCTCCTAAATACAAGATCAGAACCAGGTCCTTTCTATTTCCTGAGAAAGAGACACATCTGCACCTGGGCCTTCTGGACAACCCATTGCTTGTACAGCTTTTAAAGACAGGGGCTCCCAGTCTGAGGCTATCCTGGGTTGCTCTGCCCCAGGTAAGAGCTCAACAGGAACCTCTGGGTTTCAGAGAGCATCAGCAGAGCTACAGACAGCAATCATCCATCCCCATGTTTCTCCTCTGTCAGATTCCCTCTTCAGATGCCAGTGGGGACCAGGTATATGGTAGTAACGATCCTTCCTTGGTACCATATGCTTGCCCTTTTCTTAGAGAAGGATATACAAGGCATGGGACAACCACAGAACTCGAGAAGGAAGGCAACAGCATTCCTCCTGTCCTTTCCTATAGATAGAGGAAGAGCAGCCAGGATATGACCCCGCTCTTCCAGTCCCAGCAAAGTGAAACAGTTCTAAGATCACATGTGTGAGATGTAAGTGAGTGCGAGGGAGGGCAGGGGCTCTACAGCAGCCACATTATTCTTCCACATCCTTTACAGGAAGTTTTTCACTCCATAAATATCATGGGTTACTGCTGGGTCTGGGGTTCACGTTGAGTTTAATGGGCTGTGCTAAGCAAGTAGTGTGAGAGTGAATGTGTGTGTGCATTTCTTCACCCTAGGTGGAGGGAAGCTGCTCTGGGTTCTCCATACACGACTGACAGCTTCAGGGAGCTCTGCAGCTCAGCTTAAGCTAAATTGGCATTGAAAATAATGCTGGTATATTTATGGAGGGGAAGCAATCAAAACTATCCGGTATTGGTGAGCATGGAGTTTATTTATGAGAGCTGTGGGAAGCTGAGATCTGAAGAGAGCCAGCAAAGGCTGAGCAGAGGGAAGCCTTGGGAGGTCTGCACCAGTCTGCACCAGTGGAGTCCCTCAGGCTTTGGGCACTCAGAGCACTAGGGTGCTTTCAGAATTGACTCTAAGTGTTTGTCTGCATCTGTAGACCCCTCACTTCCTTCAGTCCAGCTCTGGATCTCAGTTTCTTCCAGGAGCTGGGGTTGCTGGCATCAAGATTTTGGCCTGACCGAGGGCTTAGCCAGCGGATAAACCACAGCCTGCATTCCCAGAGCTCAGCCCTCTCCCATTACCACTCCTCCAGGACCCCCTCATCTGCCCTGGATGCTGTGCCCATGGCAGAACGACCCCAGTTACAGCCACCCCAGTCCCCCCCCAGTCCCTGCAGCACTCATCAATGTGCTCCCTCCTCCCGTGTTTACAAACTGGAGAAACCCAAATTCTTGTGTTACTGAGAATTTCCGCTCAGCTTTGGATCGCATTTTAAGATTCCACTGTTTTTCTTTCTAAGTAACAAATGTTTGTTTTGCTGGAGAAAAGGGAGTGATTCTGCTCCACTCACGCGGGTGTAAATCGAGAGTAATTCCATTGAATTTAAAGGGCAAGAGCCAGGAAAGCCCAGAAGGAGAATGCATCCTGCCCATTTCCATGAATCAGGGGTGGTTGTGAGGTCTACCGGACAGCAAAGCTTGTTCTCTTCTTAGACCTGATCATGAACAACGAGTTGTGATTGCATTTGGCTCAGTTTCAATGTACCACTGGTTAGAATTTGGGGGCTGACAGCACTGGATGGAAAAAAGTCATGGGAGAAAGGCTCGTGAGCCTCCCAAAGGGTAGCTGTAAGCAGATTCCAACTCAGACGTTCCAACTTGCACACTCACCCAGCTCCTTGCGACGGCAAGATCCACCATAAAATGACGGGCATCCTTTTTCAGACCAACTTCGGTTTGTCATACGGCACCATCTCTCGTCAGTGTCACTTCTGAAGTGAATCTGGGACATTTGTGTTGCGCTGCCATAAATCTGCAGGCAATGTTATTTGATTCTTCAAACAGTTCCCAGGTCCTCGTTACAAACTCCTTAGCTCAGATGCACCAGCACGAGCCTGGACACCTTTCTCTGCCCTGGTTGTGCAAAGCAGTCCTAAGCCCAGTTTATTCAGACAGTTATACTGGATTTACTGGTGTTTTTGACTTGAAGCTGCTCAGAGAGCCAGAGGATATCAATGAATACTCCATCACGTTGCAGATGGACCCTTAAAAAAGCACATGCTTTCCTAAGATAGATGCTTGTGACACTTCATGCTCTCTTCCTTTCCTTAAACACATTGCACTTTGTTGACAGCAGCTGCATTTGCACCAGTGTGAAAGGGATGATGGGCTGTGCGGGTTTTGTTCTGACAGTTACAGGTGTCCAAGACCCTAAAGGGCTTTTTCTTTTGAAGGTGCAAAATGGAAGGGGTGAGAACACTGTGTTTCAGACACACATACAACTTCTATATTGGAGTGTCTGGGCACGTTAAAATCTTTTTCACATGGCTTAGTGTTTACTGGTGTCAGAGGTGGATAGCCTCAGAGCAGCTGTTTGGCTCATTAGCTCTCAGATATGGAGAATGTTTGTCCTGGGAACAGTATTTATAACGTTCCTCAGCAGCAAGAGCCAAGATATTTCAAACCATGGTTTGTAATGGAGCGATCTCTCTGCTCCCGAGTGCCCCAGCACAGAAGTTTCTAACGAGTCACACTGGGGTAACCAGTGCAGCAGGGAATCCAGCAGAAAATTCTACTCTAGATTTTGTAAACCAACATTGGTTTTAATCTAAATAAAGATCAGCTTCCTTGAGTTGATAGATCTGCTGTGTGACATGACCAGAGCAGCTGAGAATCCGTTCCCGTTCCTCTTTTATGAGAAGAAAGTTTGTGGCAGGGGATAACTAGAAAGGACAGCTTGCCAGTGCACTTTTCCACAAATAAAGTTCCCAGAAAGGTACAGGTGAGGATTTCAAAGGAACTGCAGGAGCCCATTCACTCTACTGACATCAGTCAAGTCTGATCAACAGAAACTTACGTGGCACGTCAGAGAAGGAAAGGGTTTGCTTTGGGATCAGTCACTTTCTTGTACGTCCCCTCATCTTCTTCAGGATGCAGGTATTTAAAGCCTTACAGCCCAAAGCAGAACTCATTTCAAATACACTGGTAAGCATCCATTTGGAGATTCTTCAGCAAGCTTTACAGCATCACGGGGTTCCTTATGAAGCTTTCCCAGTGCCTGAGAGCACGCATTTTCATTCCCTGCCAAAGATCAGCATCTATTTGACCTTCTGTGTTCACGGTGCCCGGTTCCCACTGCACCAACGCCGCATCTCCAGGTGATGCATTTCCATGGCTGGCACTACCCAAGCACAGGGAGCTGCTGGGAGCTCCCAGAAGCACAAGACGGCCACGTCCAAGAACTCCATGCACTGCCCCAAAGCAGCAGGTATCCCCCCTTTTACCAATGAGAGATAAATAACTATTCTCAGGGCTTCACAGTAAGCAGCTGGGAAGATAAGATTTGCCCCAAATCCCTGATTTTTACTAGCAGCTAGTGACCTGGCGAATGCTGATCTTGTAATCAATGACTTTTTTTTAATAGTAAATGACTGTCTTGTGAAGAATCACTCTAAATCACTTCCACTTTGAGCAGGCACACTCCAAATATCCTTCTACGTGTGCTGATACAAATCAGACCTCAGAATGAGCTATGCCATGGTGAAACCGGTACCGTCATTGTAATGGCGTGACTCCCAGTGCATATTCTTAGCTTGATTTCCAATCACACGCAGTCCTGTCTCTTCACCTTAGCCCCACACACTCTCCTTTTGGTGCTTCTTAATGTGTTTACCACATATGTGGCTTTTTAGCTTGTCGAGATTAGCAGGTGTAGGATCAGATGGGAACAGTGTGCTACTTCTCCATTCGGAGCGATATGAGCAGCAGTGAGTTGGAGACCAGAAGGCGTGAGAATGATCAAGGAGATAGATTATAAGCCTCTATGAGAGATGCTGGAAAAGTCTCAGAAAGAAATTAAAAAAAATCAAGCAGAATTGGAAAATCTGCTTTGAGAAAGCTCTGGGACCATTTTGTAGCATTTCTGGGGCCCATATGTGGATCTTTGTCTTTTTACAACGGCGTCTGCCCAAGATGCATCCATCCTTGTAGATGCCCATCCATAGCAAATTTCCACAGACACCGATTCTCAGCTGCATTCTCTCTTTTCTCTCATGCAAAAGGTTTTGCTGTGTTGCTGGGATGCTCCTGACCCATAAAACATAATTTCAGACAGTGGTCAGAAAATGTTATCACTGCCCAGGCTGCTGCGTGGTGCTCAGGTGTAATAGGAACGATATGGTTATTTCACATAGACCCAGACAGTACTGCTTCCCGGGTTTTTACAGAGTCAGGCTTTGCATAATGTATTCATTCTACCATAGAGCAATCAATGCTGCTTTAGCCCCTGCCTCCTGTAACACTCTGAACTGTGCTCGGCTCTTCTGCCCTGTGCTGTGTTTGCCCAACTCACCACTGTCCCAGCACCTACCAAAGGGAATCAGTGGGCCCAGGCTGAGAGCAGCCCCAGATCTGCATGCGCTGCTCAGGGTTAATGGCTCTTTCTCTGTCCGTGCTGGAAGCAATGCCAGCCCTGATTCAGGGTGGCCGTTTGGAGCTGGAGTTCTGCTGTGGCTGTGGTTCTGCGTGACAAACACAAAGCATACAGTAAGTGAAATTACATCCTGGGCTTATTTTTAGAAGCACTAACATTTGGGGAATACTAGGAACTCATACCACTTTGGGCTAAATCTGAACAACAGAGAAAATAAATCAGAACGGGCTTCATGGACATACTTTTCAATGAAGAAAGTGGTTTACAATACATATTACACTCTAAAATAAATCTGGAATAAACAAAGTTGAACTCTTGCTCATCTCTGCACTTCTTTGTGTGAAAAAAGTCTGCTCAGGAGAGAACCAGCCCCAGCACCAAGTCACCTCAGCACCCTGCTTTACTGCTTGTGAGGATCAGCACAGGCATTGCGGGCAGGCTGTTGTCATCTGTGTGCTATCCAGTTGAGTGTGCGTTTCCAAATGCTCCTTCCTTTCCTTCACTAGGCAAGATTCACCTTTCCTCCAAACAGGGCAGGACAGCTTTCCTATATGCCAGCTACAGATCTGTACCAAGAAAGGAAAGCACGAGAAGCGGGAACCATTAGCTTGCAGGAAGCACGTAGCATACACTGTCACATTACAAGCACGCGCTCTAAAGAACAAAACTGAATGCATTCATTTTTGAACATGCAAGACTTACTTTACTTAAAAATTCACCTTCCTTCTGGAATGCAGAGAACCGAGCCCTGTGCAGTCCCCAAACAAACTTCTTTGCTACAAACTTAGAGTCAGCCTGAGAGCCTGTTGACCATGGCAGAGCTCTTATGCCCAACAAACACCAGAACTTTCTGCCAGTGACCAAGCACTGAAGACACAAACTGACTCCTTGGTTGCAAATACCCAACCACACTCATGTGTCTTGCTCAGTGCTGCAGCCAAGACTCATGTTGAGCCATTAGCAAGGGGAAAATGGCTGCGCTCTAGAAGTGCATGGCTGCTGCAAGGAAATACTTGAAGAACAAAATCCTTCGCCATGCTAAACCTGCTCTATTTTGGAGCTATTTGTTTTGCTCAGGAACTTCAGAGCCTGTCTGCGTGGACCAAGAGCCTTCCACGAAGCAAAATCCCCACTTGGCTGCTCGGTAGCTTGGACAGATTGCTGAGCTGCAATTCTTGGGTCCTTCCTGACCTATTTGAATAAAAACAACGTGAAAGTCTTGCATGAAGAAATAATTTCATTGACAGAAGAAGAAAAACACAAGCCTGTTAATGTAACTACTGCTATTAATAATCTGGAAACATCCAGCCTGACACTGGGGTAAGGCCCACAGGAAGCTGGGAGGCAAGCTCCAGGTCCTTGTGGTTGCCGAGATATTTCCTGCCTTGTCAGTGCACATTTCCTCTGCCCTGGGGAGGGACAGTGGCCAAGGCAGCAGCGTTCCTTCTGCTCACTGAGCACGGCAGCGTCCAAAGCGAAGGCTCCTGATGCTGACAGATGGCAGTTTAGAAACCGAAGCGCTGGGAGAGCCGTGCCAAATCAGATACGGGGCCTGGGGGGGATGCTGCTGGGAGCTCCAGCTTGAAATCATCCCGATTGCTGCTTCCCTACAGAAACTGCCTCCAGCTGGGCAGGGAGCGTTTGGCACTGCCCAGAGACCCCCCGTGGCACACAGCAGCCCCACTGATTGCTCCCCACCTTCCTCTTCCCGGTAGCCCCCAAGAGTGCTGCAATGGGGCACCAACCCTGAAGGCTGCAGGATCACACGCTGCTGCTGGGGGCCGGGGGCTGCAGAAGAGGCCAAGCTGGGTGGCAGGAGCCTGGTGGGGGACGTTCCGTGATCGCGCTGTTTTCGTAGTTATGTGCAGGGAGAACAGGTTCCCATCATGTTCTGTCTCATCAGCAAACTTCTGGAAATCATACCGTGTTCAATTAGAGGCCCACACGTGGATTTAGGAATCTGGGCAATCAGGTTTGTAAATGTTTAGGGCAGGATTTTTCAAAAGCATTTGAAGCGCAGGCTTGTGCGAATCCGTTCTGCAGCGGTAAAGACCGCAAGGAGCTGCATAAATGGTCTTTAATTAGTGCACACAATTTGGGAGGTTGAATAATGTCTTTAGCCCCGTTTTATAGATGGGAAAGCCAAGGTACAAATGAGGCAGCATGTTTCCCAAGGCTACATAGCGTGCTGGTGCTTAAGCCAGAAACAGACCCTACTGCTCCTGACTCCCGGCTTCTTGCTCTAATTACCAGAAAATTCCTCTCTTCTATGGCACAGCCAACTGGTTCCAATAATAAATCCAAGCTGTTGCAAAGATCAAGTCCATTTTTTTCACTGCTTAACCCAAAAAAACATTTGATTTTCAAAACACAGGTTTGGCTTTTCACCAGAGAGGGGATTTGTTTTCCATTATTCATCTGTTTTTTTGTTGTTGTTGTTGTGGGCTTCTTTTTTTTTTCCCTCTTTTTAAAGGCCAAACATTTAATTACTCTGTTCCATATAGAGTTCCTAAGCTAGAAGCACTACAGCCATCGTTACCCTATAAATCATTCTTCTTACTATAAATACTCTTAAGTATTTTTCATTTTGTTGTTTCTATGATTAAACACGGCACCTTTAGCAAGCCTCAGAATGCTTTCCACAGTTAAGAACTTTGACTCCAGTCCTGGAGTCCTTATTTCTGAGAAGCAATGCTTTAAGAAAAATGGTAACATTCCTTGGTTTATACCCAAAGCAATAACCAGAACCTATGACTTTTCAGCACTAGGTTCATTATGCCAGTCTACATGGGCAAAGATAATAGTGCCTCATTTTGATACAGTCATACTGTTGGAATGGCACCTTATGTTACCTACTACAATACGGGAATCAGCCAAATTGGAATAAAACATATTTTTTAGGCTGTGCCCACCAGAGGTACATCATTACCTTTTTGGGAAGAAGCTTTATGAAGCTTCTCCAGAGCTGTGAAGAATTGGTGAAGTAGTTTTAACATTAAGAGTGACTTCTCCAAGCATGCCCAGTAATCAGTGCTGGGATTGTGGCAGAAAAGCAGACGCACGTACCAAAGAATTCCACTTGTCTCTTTTGAAAAACAGCAGGGTATTATTGCTAGCTTTGCTTTTTTGTTTGTTATACAAACCTGGAAATTCCGATTCTGTGGAGGCTGGAAGATCCTCAGATGACTAGAAACAGTTTTATCACGGAGTTTAAGGGTGTGGAGACCGATCTATTGAAAGGAAAAGCAGATGTTAATTAGATCCTTAAACTCTGTTTGTCATTCCCTATTTGGCACAAATGAATAATTAACATTGTGGAGAAAGGATGCTTCCTAAGAATCAAACCCTCCAGACTCTTCCCACCTTGCCCAAGAAAGAAAGAAAACAGGAGAGCAATGGAGTGGTTAAAATGGCTGAATCCATCTCCCTTTCATCTCCACTTCCCTTGTGGAACCAATGTTGATAAATCACATGTGTACCTCCTGGTCAGACTTCTCAAAGCATCTTTAATAACATCTGTGATATGCAAAGCACTGGAGATAACCGACCAAGATTTGTAGTTCTTTATGAAGGACTTGAAATCTACATACCTTTATGAGACTTTAGGTCATGTTTCCTTAGGCCTAGAGCCCGGTGCTGAGCTAGCAGGCAGAGCCTCCAAAAGCAATAGCATTCAAGGAAAGCAAAGAGCTTCAGGGCTTGCAAATTGTTCAAAGGCAAGTGATGAGATCAAAGTCGTGCCACCACGCTGCATCTGGCAAACAGGGAACATCAGCCTCTTTACCATATTAAATACAAAAAAAAAAAAAAAGAAAAAAAAAAAGAAGGAAATCAATCATTTTTCTTTAGATGTTTTTGATACGAGCATTAGCTCTCTTCCATCAAAGCCAAATACCTGGAAAACACTTCAGAGGATTTTGAGCTATCTCAAGAACACTAAAACAGGATAAACAGCCTGGGTGGAAATCTAAAATAGCAAAAAAATAAAATGAAAGACTTGAATGCTCACTGCAAAACTCAAGCCTATAACAGCCCTCACCTACCCAGCTTTTTGTGGAAATATAGAGGACCTCCACCTTCATCTGTTTGTCAGTATCCACTAAAACAAGAGCAAGCTCAGAGCAGTCTCCTCATTCATTTCTGTCCCAGTACCAGGATGTGCTGAAAACCTTACCAACAAAAATAAGGAAACTATAAAGCTCACTAATCCACAACAGAGAGTTCTGGTAGCAAGATTTCATTATCTTTACGTGTAGGAGAAAACTCTTCAGGAATCCCAACCTAATTCCCTGATCCATGTTTTTTTGCAATCAGAGAAGCAAGCTTAGAGCTTTGCTGATTTCCCTGAAGCTTTCAGCACTGAGTCACCCCTAACAGAGAAGCTCCAGGTAAACTGTACCATTGGCAACCAAGACTAAGTGGCTACAAGCTCTCTGCTCACTGAAACGATCACTTCAGCTGGCTTCTTTGGAGCAGAACATTCCTCCCTCTCCCTCAAAATGGATATTGCTCCATCAAATCCAGGGAATTCCAGGCATTTATAGCATTTACTACACCTACATAGTTTCAGATAAGCCTTGCAAATGTCGTGCTCCCTGCAGTATGCAAAAACACAGGTATCCCATCCAGCAAGAGGAATGAAATATCTGATCTGCCTCCCCTTCCTCACCCAGTAGCACTGGTTTGTTTTTGAAGCGCAAGATTTAGACCCTTAAAAAATTCCCTCAAGATTCCCTATTTGTAATTGTAACCGTGACGCTTTCATTCACAGACATGCTCATGGTTTTGTTTATTCTGCTCTATTATTTTTCTGCATAGCTGATTCCAGTGCTACACTGTAAACCTTTTCTAGACCTGTTGGAAGGAGTGCACCAGCAGTAAGTACCAATTTGACTGCACAAGCTCCTGGGGAAAGGAGAGGACAACTGATGGTTCCCTGAGCAGCCCCTTGTTGGTTCTCCAGCAGCACTCAGGCGAGGGGACGATTTGTAACTGCTCCAGAAATTAACCCGAGGCATTAGTTCAACCACCTTTTTATTTTATTTTGTATTATTTTTACTTGCTGGGAGATCAAGATGGGATCATCAATTTTCATCAATAAATAAATGACAAGTCTATGATAATTTGTAAATAATTTATTGACCAAACATATCCCAGATCTGTTTATCACTTTAAGCTGTGTTATACTTATTGCATATAAAAATCACACTTGATCAAAATTTAAGACATGCTATCTTGTGCAATAATGGAAAACAAATTTCACTGTATCTGAATTCTCCTGAATTACTTACATTACTTTCAGAATCTTAGAAGCCATTCCAAGCCCAAGCTTTTGCTTTATGTATCTTCATTTTTTAAAATTGTCTTCATTACCTTAACTATCCCTGGCCAAATTCATCCGTGATCTCAGTCCATTGGCTGCAGTTGCCTGGTGGTGAGGATGGACTTGGTGCCTGCAAGACCAATAGGGGAGGCTCTAACACAGTAACTTGCAGCACCAAAGGCAGAAAAACTATTTGAGTCAGCTTCAAACTCAAGCTAAAAGTAGCAGATCCAAATTAAAATCTCTCAGGACAGATTCTCAGGCTCAAACCCATTAATTTTAAAAGCTGAGACCACTCGGTAGAGGTACTGGCGGGACCTTAACTCCAGCCAAAGCTCCTGAGAGGTGAAAGAGCTCTGAAACTGATGGGATTGGGCCCTTCAACAAGCTGAACTCCTAGAGTGCCCAGCAAAGAAGCAGAATGCCAACACTGCCCAGGCTTTCTGGGGTCACACCTCCGGTGGATTACAGTGAATATCAGTCTGGATTTACTCAGCAATTTTCAGGATCAAGTTCTCAGAGCAAGAGATCACTTGTGTCCCCGCAGAGGTGACAAGATTCACAGATGTTTCAGCTACTGATATCCACACACAGGACAGACAAATGCCCATGTCTTTCTGTTATAAGCTGCTGCCTCTTTGCCAATTCACAAATTTTTAAGGGGGAATAAATTGTTTTTCAAGTTATATTCTCTATTTTCTCCTTACAGTGTTTTTGCTCTGTCACGAGGTTAGGTGCATAAACAGTCACTTCAGATATAGAACATTCTTACCTTCTCCTAGTCCAACACAATCACATGATCCTGGCTTCCTTTTGCATTTTTATTGCTCAATATCCATCTCTATGGATTATCCCAGGAAAATTAAAAAAAAAAAAAAAAAAGCAAGTTCTGTATTACTCAGCTGGAAGGAAAAATGGAAAGGAGTTATTAAAGATACTGGACTCACTTCATCAAGTGAGATGTTCATCAAGAACAAACTATTCACTTTGAGTCGCTGTAAGTGAGGAACAGAATGAGCAACAGCTTCTCGGGCTCCGTGAAACAGAGCTCAGTGCTATCCAGTGCATGAAATGCCATGCTGGAAAAAACAACAACCCTGAAAGACAGTCTCAGCAGGGACTCCAAAGAGGATGAGTATGTAAGAGATGAGGTTGCCAGTGACATCCAGGCACAAAAAGTGCTGCTTGACAACTTATCCAATGATTTAACAGCGGTGGGTCTTTCTAGCTGTCTCGATTTTAGGCCATACTTTGCAACATTGTAGGAAAGAGTGAAACGTGACCTCAGGATGCCCAAGGGGGTCAAAAATCAGAAAACACACTAAGCTGCAAACATGTTTTTAATCTCACAACCCTTGCACACTCATAATTTCTGACAAGGTAATATTCTGGACTACTCAGTAGTGGCCATACTGCAGAACAATGACATAAATACAGACCCCACCTACTACGAAGATAAAGGGTTTTCCCAGTGTCCTGCAAAAATGTAGTAAGAGTCAATGCTCATCTGCAGTTAGAAACAGCATGGTTAACTTTTCTTTCCACTCCTGGTTGGTTTCACACATTATTCTGGCATGGGGATGCTCCAGGACAAGCCTTAAGTGAACATTCACACATTGCTTCACAAAGAGTTTCAGAGGACTAGCTCTTCTGCCCCGTGCTTCTCGCATCGGACTTAATGATTCTATGTTTCTAAGGATGGCCAACTTAATGTAAAAGCTCCAGCCAACAACCCGCGGCCTTCTGCTGCCCTCTCACGGGCTGCAAGCAGCAGAGCAACATCTGCTGAGACACGGAAGCCACAAATGCAACAATACCGAGGGTTCAGATTGTCTCTGTCATCAGCTGCTCGATTTATGGCATGCTGCAGTGACTGCATAACCACAGACAGCACTTTAGCAGCTATGCCTCATGCCTGTGTTTCCATAAGAGGGCACAGGGATCACAGAAAGGTCCTGCAAATAGAACTGCTGTGTTTGGCAATGCCGAAATACCAACCAGCTCACAGGCACACGGTCCTCCAGGTGCTCCATCATAACAAGTGGTCGTATTTGCTCCAAGAACTGCCACCCTTGACCTGGTGGAGCAAACTGGAGAAGAGGGAAGATTGCACTATACCCAATCCCATGAGTTAGAACCCCAAAGGTAACACAGTGGAAGGAATGTTATCTCTTTACTACACCAAATTACGGGATATTCAGAGACTTTCCATGTTATTTCTGCACAACACAGTCCAGTGTACTGTAATATGAACTAATTCTTTTCTTCATTTAAAAGCTTCACAATTTTAAGGCAATCGCACGTTGTGGGGGGACCTGGACTGTCACTTTAGAGTGCTAAGAAGTAAATCCCCAGCTCAGAAGATTTTTTTACTTGAGAAATTTGGGTTTTTCTGTATTTGCCTTCTCATATACGAAACTTTGGAGTTTGTAACAGGCCCCACTTTCTCGCCACTCTAGTATACGGAAAGGGATGGAACCTCATACTCCCATGGCAGAAATAGATCCTCAGGCACAAGGCAACTGAAGGAATGGAGGTGCTGAGGGTCCCAGGCACTGCTGCCGTGCTCTCTGAGGACGGGAGGGCAGCGGGGCTGATCCTTGCTGGGACATGAACCTCATGGGGCTGACACCCCTCATCCCTACCTCTGTGCCACATCTCCCTGTGCTCCTGCCCCTATCCCAGTCCCAGCGTGGCCTCATCCAGCCCAAGCTGCCTTCCTGATGCTGTTCCTCATCCAATTCTGCTACCACCAAGCCCCATCACCCAGCACCCAACTCCCACTGCCTATCAGCCTTCTCTTCGTCCTCCACCTCCTCCCAGTCTCCAGCCCTGGGCCCGTCTCATCCCACACCTCAGGTCTCCTCGCAGGGCTGAGCCCCATCAGACACCTCAAACTTCCCCTAGAGCTCCAAAACCGCCCTCATGGCATCCCAAACCCTCCTCACAGAGCCCCGACACCACCTCTCTCGCTCCCCTTGGAGCCCCAAACCCTCCTCACGAAGCCCCAAACCGCCCCCTGAAGCCGCAGTCGCTCCTCCCGACTGCCTCAAATAGTCCCGACCCCTCCCCACAGAGCTCCGGCCGCCCCCTCAGCCCGCCTCCAGCTCGCGCCCCCCGCCCGCCCGCTCTCGCTCCTCCTGCCGCCAGGGGGCGCTGCCTCAGCCCTGGGCGCCCGTGGCGGCGGGGGCGCCGCTCTCTCCGCCCGACGGGCGCCGCGGAGGAGGGGGGGGGGCGGCGGGGCGGCGGGGGGGGCCGGGCGCCCGGCGCCGGGCGCCGCCGAGCCGAGCCGGGAGGCGAAGCCGCGGCCCCGCTGAGCCCGCCCCGGGCCTGCGGGAGCAGTATGGCCACCAGCCTGTGGATGGGGGACGTGAGTGTCCGGCCGGGACCCGCGCGGGGTGTTGTGCGGCGGACAGCGGGGGCGGCCCGGGCTGAGGGCGCTGCCGGGGCTGAGGGCGCTGCTGGGGGGGTCCCCGCGCCGGGAGGCGGCCGCGGCTGAGGGCGCTGTGTGACTGACAGTCCCGCACGCTCGCACTGACAGGCACTCGCACGCACTGACTGACACTCGTGCTCTGACTGACGCGCTCACACCGACGGACACCGGCACGCACTGAGCGACACTCGTGTTCTGACACTCTCGCACTGACACTCGGACTGACACTCGTGCTCCATCTGACACTCGTGCTCCGACTGACACACTCTCACACTGTCTGACACTCGTGCTGACACGCTGACGCTGGTACGCTGGCACTGATGTGCTGGCACTGGCACTCACACTCTCACACTGAGTGTCACGTGAACTCTTGCACACTCACGCTGACTGCCACACTCGTGCTGACGCTCTTCCTCTGACTGACACACACCACCACGCACACCCTTACTCTCAGACCGGCTGACACACACACACACACACACACACGGCAGCTGACACACACCTGTCCCTGCTGACGCTGACCCCATCCCCGCAGGCTCCTTGTGGGCAGTCACACTTACAGGCAGGCACACAGCCCCTGGGTGAGCCCCTTACAGCTGTGCTCTCTGGCACACTTGCGGCACTTACACCCTTGCTGCCTGCGCTCGCTTGGTGTCAGGCACTGACACCTGCTCACACTTTCGTGTCTGGGCTCTCCTGGGCACTTACACCCTCACAAGTTGTGTGCTCACATGTTTGCAGGCAGTTACGTGCTCGCATGCTTAAGGGGACACACTGAGGCACTTACAGGCTGACACTCATGCTTCTGCCTCTGCACTTACCCACACAGAGGGTCATGTACCGTCTCTCCACTATGAGGACTTCATCTTTCTCACAGGCAGGTCACTGCTCTTTGAAATGCACATGTCCCAGCAGCCATCACCTGTTGCTTTTATGAATCTCTCTCGTGGACACACACATACCACAGGACCACCCTCGTGACACTCCTGTGTTGTCAGACACACTCAGATACACAAGTCTCCATGCTCTGTCACGCACAGCAGTGAAGGAAACACCTGGTTCCCAACAGATACGAGAACACCGTAGGGTTATCACTACGAGGCTATCTGTCTCACCATCTTCACCATGTATTCAGGCCAAACTGCAGCACCATTTCATGCTTTTCAGCCACTTACACCACACTAACGCTCGCTCTCCAGTGTCTTCATACACACAGCACTTCACACACACCCCAACACGCACAGTGCTGTTTCTCACGTGCACACTACAGCACGGTCAGTGCACCTTGCTGCAGGGTGAGGTCTCCTGGTGCTACCCCATGTAACTCTATGGTTCTGTGAGATTGTCATGGCTCTGCAGCCCCCTACCCCAGCTCGATGGAGGCTGTGCTGCCTGATGCACAACATCCATCCATCCTAGCACCTGGGGCTGTGCCGCACCCGTGCGCTGTTATTGCTGGCCCGACCTCTGTTTGCATACAGAGCAGGAGCTTACCATCACCTTACCCCTGCTCCTGCATAGCGAGTGCTCGGTTTGTTGCTGTGTGTCTCTGAGTGGCTTTTGTCCTTCTGTGGAAGCTCTCTGTTCTCTGAAATTCATGCTGTCTCTTGGGTTCCACTTTGCAGACTGTTGAGCCTGGTTCATGCATGCCTGCTGATTTTGAGTGGCATCGACCCTCTTAACTGAGTCTTCTTTTTGAAGCGTAAGGGTAAAATACTTCTCAATAATGTTTTAACTGCTTAGGGGGACATTGGTACATATATGCTCCTTTTCGTGGATGCTCCGATCTAACTTATTTTTTTGCTTTTGTAGCTGGAGCCATACATGGATGAAAACTTTGTTTCAAGAGCCTTTGCCACCATGGGAGAGCTTGTACTGAGTGTAAAAATCATTCGAAACAGGTTGACAGGGTAACTGTTTATACTTGCTCTCAATTAATTCTACCACTGCATCCCTACACTCGGGTTGAATTGTTTGCACTCTACACGGCATCACAGCGGGCTTGTCCATATCAGAGCGGTTTTCCCTTTCAGCTTTTCTCTGTTGCTGCCAACAATATGAGCGCATTGATGGTAGCAGTGGAGAGGACAGTTGCTGAGTCTTTGACCTCCCCATCAGTGAACCACCCTGTAGTGCTTCAGCACTGCATCAGAACGGCATACATGTGGCATGCCATCCACCTGGGGACGTGATCAGGGCAGAGGGTTTCAGTGACAAGTCTGTTAGTTGTTGTAATGGTACAACTATGTGATGCTAGCAGAGGTGGGAGGCCTAGCTTAGAAGGGGCCGTATGAGGATCTTTGGAGTGCATTTGGAATAAGTGACCGTACACAAGATATTTTTGTGTTCTTGTAAGTGTTGTAATTTCGTTTTTTCAGTTGCTTAAATTTGGGTGGGAATATTTGTGGTCAGTGAAAGGAGGAAGTGAGTGGAGCAGTTGTGAGCAAAAGTATTTTCTGTGTTCTTATGTTGACCTGACTTACTGGTAAGTAGGAGCTATCACTTCAGTGAAGATCCAAGATTACTGTGCTAGATTCTGTTTGGTAGCTAACGTTTATACTTTGAAAAGAAATTGCTCTATGTATTGCTACTGGAGCAAATGTTCTACCAGTTATCTAAAAATATAATATTAAAATAATATTAAATAAAAAATAAAAAATAAAAAATAAAATTAAAATAAAATATAATGTTTTCAATCTGAAATCTTTTTTCTCTCCTGTCCTTTGTCTGTGTTCAGAATTCCTGCAGGCTATTGCTTTGTAGAATTTGCAGATCTAGCTACTGCAGAGAAGTGTTTACACAAAATCAATGGAAAACCGCTTCCTGGTGCTGCACCGGTGAGTAAATTCAAATCAGTCAGTAGAAAAGCAAAACTGTGAAGGAAGAAGTAGAGTAGAATATGTATTCCGAGTAACCATTACCAATAAATTAAGTGGCAAACTGGGCTTTTTCTTTTCTTTAGATTTAAGTTAATGACCGTAAAGCTGTCTATGTTCTTGCTCAGAAAAGCGTTGGAAAATGTTAATTGTTGTGTGAATGTCTGGATAATGCCTGGGTATAGAAACACTGTAGTGTGTCTTTCTATTTCTGAGCCTTTCTGCCATTACCAAAGTTGGAGTGATGAGAAACCAGAGAAGAAGAAGGGAAAAATAGGTTGAGTATACACACCACAGTCCTTCTGTCTCTTTCCATTTGCAGTTCCATACAAATCTGTTACAGTGTGTATGTTGTGATATATATGCATGATGGGCTTTCAAGTTTACGCTGAATTTTCAGTAACTTTGATTTGCAGAAGGGACTTTTAAACGTTGTGTTATTCTTAGCCCGTAGTAAACAAAAGTTATTCAAACCCATCTACAACAGAGAAAGAACTGGTCCATTGTACAAGTGCAATGCATAACAAATGCCTTAGATACGTAAAAGCTGGGTAGAAGGGAAGAAGAGGAGGAATAGTCACAGAGGCTAATTTTAGGGTGTTGACTTTAGTGTGTACCATGTCAAAGTGGGATGGCTGACACAGCTGTTCATTGTACCCGCAGAATTTGGCTGCAGTAGCTGGGATGACTGGTTCATAAAGAAACTCTAGGATCACCTCTGATACAGTGTGATATATTAAGGTGAATTGATGCCTGCTTCAGTGCAGTTTGTCCCCTGAGTTGGAAACTCTGCAGTCTGGGTGGTGTTCCTTGAACTATTTGGTCAACCTTCCCAAGAGGATGACATCCCCCATTAAGAGGGGTAGATGAGAAGTCTGGAGGTCTTCTTCTGTCCCATTTAATGTGCTCTTACTTTGCAAATAAGAGGCCATGACTAAGGGAAGCCAGTCTTCCTAGATGCCTTCTGTAGTCACTAAGAGAGAAAGAAAGCAGCTTCTGCAAGAAGGTAATAACTGAAGTTTGGTTTCGGGAGTACTGGCCTTTATCCAGAGTTTAATTCAAAATATGATGTTGTTTAGAGGGACAATTTTTGTAATACATGGAGAGAATACGATGTCAGACAGAGACCCAGCATGGGCAGCCTAACTCAGTGCACTCAGCAGACAGTGGTCCAGCTCATCTCTTCCACTTAGATAGATTCTCTCTGGTTTGCAGAGAACCGAGTGTGGCTCACTCTTGTATCTATGCTTAAATACTGAATCAGTCAACGGAATAACAGAGAGCCCTGGTGTTCTTATTGTCTCTCTTTTGCAGAATTAGTGTCCCCAGTTCCTGTATGTGTGGAGATACTCTCACTTTTCTCAGTGATTTTAAAACCCAGAGTATTGCAGTGAAGAACTAGATCCAGAGAAAGATGAAAGTGCTTCCAAGTGAAATCTCAGTTTTGTGTTAGGAGGCTTAAGCTTGTAAATGGTCCACGGAAAGAGCTGAGTACCACTGTACACCAGTGAATGCAAGCATGCAAGGAACATGATTATAGCCTAGAGTTAAGTCTTTGCTCTATTTCCCTTTAATTATTTATGCTATTTTTGAGGGAAGGAAATATATCATGCAAGGCACGGGAACACACCAGGCTCTCCGCTGTATGAAACCAATGTTCTGATGTCTAGGGGATGGACTTGTAGGCTTGTGTTCTTTGTCCAAATCCAATTCTTTGATGCCATGCCACTGCATAGTGCAGAGAAGTGTGTGCTTTGGAAGTCTGTTGGGAAACAGAAAAATGGTTTTGAAGCCATTTTTGACTTCATACTAGCAAGGGAATCCAGCTTAGTTCTTCCACTGTCTTGGTGAGTTCTGAAACCGGTGTTCTTTTCAAGGAGTGCAGCTCTTTGCTTCTTTCTCTGTCAGATCTGATTTGGAAGGAACTAGCAGTCACTGCTGCACTGTGCAGTGAGCCCGTGGGTTTTTGTGTGCTGAGCATCATATAAGAGTGCCTGTGGGACTGAGACCCACGGGATTTGGAGGCAGCAGGTCGTCAGCTGTTAGAGCTCGGTCAGACTGACATGTGAGCTGGACACAAGTGGCTGAGCTCTGGTAGGATGGGGGTGGGGTGTTCCAATGGCACAAATGTCCGTTCCTGGGACACTTGTGTAAAAAAGAGAGGGTACATCTTTCAGAAAAAGCTCCTCTCCCGGCCCCAAATAAATGAGTGCATCATGCAGAGTAAAGTATTCATCCATACATCTAGAATCAGGGACTGGTTCTGTTTCCCAGCGTGGCAAATTCTGGTTTGTCACTATTGTGGTAAATGACAAATATCAAACATCCAGCTGTGTGTGCTGTCATTTCATTGTAAGACCTTAACATTAGAAGTCATTTAGTACTTGCTGTTAGTACCTCAACATTCCTGTCTTCCATAAAGATATCCAGCTTCGGTGCTGTGTAAGGTTTGCCCTTCTTTCACTGGCTTTATAAAGTGTTGAAATAAAGACAGACCAGACCCCTTGGTGCAGGTCCTTAGCAGCTTTTCATTATTATAGATGTACTGAGGTGAAATGAGAATGTTGTCCTAGATACCTGAACTGAATGGCCTGAGAGTTCTGAACATTTATCAGTATTAAAAAATAGATATATAAAGTAAGCTTATTGCATTTTTTCCTTGTTGCTTGGATTTACATGGGAACATTTGAATGTATGGATTCATTTTTTGCCTTTTTTCAGGCAAAGCGATTTAAATTGAATTATGCAACGTATGGAAAACAGCCCGATAACAGGTAAACACTCAGTATTCCAATATTAGTTTTGCCTGTTTAATGTCTCTTCATCCATTGCCTTGCAAAGAGTATTCAAAATATGTAAACCCACAAGTTCATTATTGCTGGGCAAGATGTACAGCTTGCAAATTTGGACGGGGGAGAATTCATGAGATGCATACACCTCAGTCTTTTACCATTTTGTCGAGCAGTGCCAGACAACTAAATCCCACAATTAGAAACGTGGATTGCATGAAACTGTCTTGGAACACACTGTAAATATTGGTGATGCTGTAGCATGTTAGGACTTTGTCTGAGGATACATCCCATCATCCTACTGCATAATGCCACGAGTGTGTTTGGCACCTGAAGATAGGTGCAGTGGTTTCACAGCACCTGGCTTAACTGGCCGTCGTAGCACAGCAGTCAGCAAAGGGAGGGAGATGTGCTCTGAATTGCCTTCAGGAGGAGCCCATCCCTCTCCATGGGCAGTGAAAGGCCCACAAAGAGGCACAGCAGTGGAGTTCCTGGAGTTGGGCAGTGCAAACAGCTTTCGTAATGCCTGTCCAGAAGTGCTTACACAGTTGGAGTAATAACAACACAAGATGTTCAGGTAGGTGTGTACTAGGGTGAAAGAACACAGTCCTGCAATTTATGAGGGTTGTGTTAGTCATATCTCAGCAATTACATTTTTAGTTTAGGTAATTATTTATGAACATTAAAAAAAAGAAAGAAAAACAACTTCAGATGAGAATCAAAGCATGAGAGATGGGGCCAAGAATGAGATTTACGTCTTGTATCATTCTTGCAGTTCTGTTTGCTCTGGAAATAGTCACATACTGCAGATGGGTAACACAGCCCTTCTGACTGCAGCAGCTTGCTCCAAGAGTCTGGCAGAGGGAGGGTAACTCACCACCTGTCAGTTTCATGCTTTACCTTTTGTGTGGCACAGCAGCTTATGTCTGAGAACTGAGAAATGCAGTTGTCTTTAAATACAGAGCAGTATAACATAGATTCGTTGTGCTGCTTAACTAATTGGAAAGAGCATTGCTGATGAAAACGGTCCTTTAATATCAGTTTTCTCTGAAGTCAGACTTTTGGGCTCGTGACACGTTTTCTGTGCATGTGTGTATTTGTGCTTAAAAAGTTTTCTTTTGATCTCTTTAGTCCAGAATATTCACTTTTTGTGGGAGACCTGACTGCTGACGTGGATGATGGCATGTTGTATGAGTTTTTTGTTAAAGTTTATCCATCATGTAGAGGTGGAAAAGTTGTTTTGGACCAGGCAGGAGTATCCAAGTAAGTCATCTTTTATTCATTCTTTTCTTTAACTTCACATTCTGGCATCAGAAAGATGTAGCAAGGAGAACAGAATAGTTTAGATTTTAGTAGAACACGCACCTGCTAAAATTATAATGTTCCTGGATGTTCAGTCTGCAGTGTTTGGGTCAGTGTTGTGCTCTGTGTGTTGGCATTGCACTTCTGGAAACGCTGAAAAATGATCTACAAAAACTGGATCCTGGACTTTCAGGTAGAACCGTGCTTTTACAGTCTTTGGGACATTGAGTATGTATTCCTATGGAGGCTTTACAGGTTTTGTTTCAAATAGGGTAGGGCCAACAAAGCTATGATTCATTAGCAAGGAGATAGGAGCCACCTTGTTCATCTTTACTGGAAATGTCTCATCAAAAATAGATGTCAAAAATGTTCTTGATGATAATGAAACATTTTCTAAATTGGAGAACATGAATTCTTTTTTATTTTCTTAGGAGAGAGACCAGTTGGCTAGCATCCTTGTGTTCAGAACAGAACATGGCTTCAATGAAACACAATATTCTGACACAATAGCTATGAGAATGTGGTGACAAGACGTAGAATGTGGCTGTAGATCTCCCTCTTTCTCACGTAAGGGTTTCTCACTCTTAGATATGTTGGTTTGAAGGATTATCTGCAGGTGTCTTGTCCAACTTCCTGCTCTGAGCAGAGCTGCTGCCAACACTAGCTCAGGTCAGCGATGAATTGTGTAGCCTGGAAAATCTCCCAGGCTGAGATGAGGTAACTTGTCTGGGCAGCCTGTCCCAGTGCTGCATAGCTCTCAATGAAGAACTCGTGCTGCTTACCTCTGAAAGTCTTCCTTATCTCCAACCTGAACCTCTTGCAGAGCTGCTCAGTCACTCTCAGGCTGTTAAGTACTTGTGCTGTTACTATCACCTCCCCTGAGACCAGCTGTGCCCGGGGCCTCCTCCAATCCCTGTTCTGCTCAGCCCAGCAGTATAGGTGATGGGTGATGTACCTTGGGCCATTAAGTGGGCTTTGGGAGCAGTTCCTCAGTGCAGACGTCAGGGAAGGGTAGCCTGTGTTCCCTTGGCATGCAGGGAAGGGGCAGTGACTCCAGCTGGTTGCTGGGAGAACACAGCAGTGCTGGGGTGTTGCTTCCAGCTTCCTTGTGACTTGTGCACTTACTCAAAGCTGAGGCAACTGCAAGCGTTAGGGTGATGTGAGAACGGATGCTGGTGTTTGAAGCCCTGAGCCTGCAAGGGTTTTCCCAGCACCTGCTGTCCAAGCAAGAGAGGAGCTTGGAGCCTGATGCTGTAGTGCTGTGCCTGCTTCCTTGCTTTCTGCCGTGGGTGCAGGCTGGGGGTCTTCTTTTAGCTGTTGGGACAGGGCAGAACGCCTGCCAGGGAGGTTCTGATTCCAACAAAATGATTTTGGGGGGGGGATTTTTGGTGTTTTGTTGTGGATGCGGTTCCTTCTTTTTTCTTTTTCCTGTATTAAAATCTGGTTTAGCCACTGATAGGAAAAAACGAAGCATCTGGAAACGTTGGAAGAATCACCTTCTCTGCCTGGCTGCAGCCAGCTATCTGTGCCTATACCCCACATCCAGCTCTTTGTCCACCTCTCATCCACAGCTGGCAATATTCCTGCTTTCACTTACACACTTCTGTTCCCATCTGAAGGCTGCTGCAGCCACTGCGGCCGCTCAGAAACTTACACACTGCTGTGTGTGTGAGCAGCCATCATTGACTGAGGGGCTGAGTTACACTGCTTTGATTTGCCTCTGTACTTTCACAGAGGGTAAGCTGAACTAAGGTAACCAATTTGAAACAGAACACGTACCCATGTCGAGTTTTGCTCTTGCTTAATTATCCAGTTTGTAAATAGACAAGCCTGAGCTTTGACTCGGGCTTCTTTATAGGGGGAGTATACATACGTGCATGCATAGATGTACATGTAAATAAATATTCAGATTTATATTTATAGCTTGCTGTGCAAGATATTGCATTTTATGGGGCACCAACTGCTCTGTAATAACTTCCAGCGTGGATATAGCATGAGTGCTTCGTGATGACACTTTCAAAGCTATTGTGTGCGTTCCTTTGCATTTAATTGTTCCCACAGAATAGATAATATGCTGTAAAGTCACACCCTCGCTCTGGGCTCGTTCTTTTCCTGGGTAACCAAGCACCTCCCATACTCCTTCCTTCACCCAGGTGGATTCCTCTTCCCCTCCCAACCCAAGTCTTTGATCTTTGTGCTGCGTGAGGCGGCCCATCCCATGCTGGGATCCTGGCACTGCCCTCTGGGGTGCTGTTGCTTTGCTTCTGACTCACTGCAGCATCAAGTCCCACGCAAGAGACTTTTGGGATCAGGAGGGGGGAAGGGAATTAATGGTGTCGGTCTGGCTGACATAGGCTGTGCTGTAGCGGTGCAGTTGAGGGCTTGCTGGCTGGATGCTACCACTGCTCAAGTTGTGCTGTCAGAGCAGGTTTTAGCAACCTGAGGTTAAGAGCTCATTTTCATTCGCTGCTGAGAATGCTGCTGGGACCGGGTGCTTGGTAGGAGTGACAGAAAGCCTGACTGGTGTTTTCCTGCCAGAAAAAGGACTTGGTTAAAAAGAGCATCTCAGTTGATCCTCCAGAAGAGCAGCACTTTCCTTCATGTGGGGCAGTTGTAGGTGCAGTGACGGTGCCTTTGTCTGACAGTCAATCCTGTGCTGACTTGCATCTCTTCAGATTGCCTGTATTCTCCCAGTGTGGATTTGAGGCTTTGCTGCTGTCTGTTCATGCACTTGGACATGTCGTGTGTCAGCTCGCTTCGAGTTCCCTGGGATCTGCTGGTGAAAGATTGGCCTTACCTCTCTGCAGCCCTTGAAAGTGCTGCTGAAGCTGAGATCTGAGGGTTCGAGCTCTCTGCAAAGAAATCAAAGCAGCTGGGAGAGGGAGTCGTTAATCTCTACTAAAAGCCCCAGTGGAAGTGTTTCATTTACAAAACCAATTTCGATTTCGCTGTCAATACTCCAAAAAAAAAAAACCAAAAAAACAGTGAGTCTTTAATTGCTTCTGTTTGATACAAATTCTTCCCTATCTCCACAGAGGGTACGGGTTCGTGAAATTCACAGATGAACTGGAGCAGAAAAGAGCGCTGACAGAGTGCCAAGGAGCCGTGGGGCTGGGCTCCAAACCTGTGCGCTTGAGTGTGGCTATACCGAAAGCGTGAGTATAAGAGCACCCAGGTGTCTGTGGAAGAGCAGCGTCGTGTGAAATCACACCTCTCGTTGGATATTTTAGAGTGCTTTGGGTGCATATCCTGGGTGTTTCCATCCCAGAGGAGAGGAATACACACGAATCTAGTGAAGTAGCTGGAGTATCTGAATGCACAGGCATCACAATTTATGACATTCGATCAAGACGAAACATTTTACACTGTTTTTAATTATATAAATGATTCAATACACGCACACGCTGTATTTAAATATGATTATTTTAAAAGTATATGTTCCTTTGCATTAAATTGAAATAGTCTAAGTCTGCTTATTGACTCCTGGATAGCAAAGCTCAGTTACCTTGTTCATTCTATTACAATGTCTGCTAAATATAAAACTTCTGGGGCAGGGATTAACTTTTTTTTCTGTGTTTGTTCAGAACCTGATACAATGAGATCCTGCTCTGACTTGGGGCTCGTAGCACTAGGGTAATACGAATAATAGTTATTGCTCCCTATTTGAATAATATGTAGATTTTCAGTGACCTCAGAAGCCTTTGGGGGGATAAGGAAGAGAAAAGGGGATGTACTGTGGTGAGAAGACTGATGTTTCCCTCTGCCTGCTTCTCACTGATGTCATCGTTAGATATAGCTTCGTGCGTAACGTGTTCTCATTTTCAAGCAACATCTGTCATCTCATTTCAAATCTCAGTGGCCAGGTGGGATTCCCAATTTCTTGGAAATGCTGTCCCTTTATGGCAAGGAATGAGAATTTCGATTAGCTCACAGGCTGTTTAAGGCTAATTTTTAATCACTTGTAGTCCTTTTTACTTAAGAACTCTTTAAACTGTTTGCACTGAAGGTCATCCCATGAAGCGAGGATGGGGACAATCAGTTGTTGCTTAGGCTTCTCTATGACAGCAGCAGAAGGGAGAAGTTTCGGACCTTCCTTACTACAAGAAACCCCAGTTCTTCTGCAGGGCTCCGAGTCTCTAACTCTTCATGAGAAGCAAGACTCAGTATCTTGCCTCAGGAGGCTGCAGAATGCTTCATCTCATTTATCAGAAGGAAAAAGGGACCCAAAAATCTGGCTCATGGTTCAGGATGTTCTAAACTCGTAGTCCCAAACTGTTCCCTCTCCAAAGCTAGGAGGTGATCCTAAATTACTCATAAAGAATTAAAGCAATGTTTGTAAATGAAGATGAATATGAATACAGGAAGGAGGTTTAAATATAGACCACTAATGGATATGTATGTAAATGATAAAGATTCCTTCATTAAATAGTGAATGCATTTTAAAGGCTGAATTGTGCATGTTAGAATAAAGCCTGTTGATGTACCATACTGTACCTTAAACTATTTCACTTCTGCTTTTTCCTAACTGTTCTGCTTTATATGTAACTTATCCCTGCGTTATTTTTTTAAGTAATCGCATGAAACCAACGGAGTACAACCAGATGTACAACTATAATTATAACCAGTATTACCAACAATACCACAGCTACTATGCACAGTGGGGCTACGACCAGAACACGGGCAGCTACAGCTACAGCTACCCCCAGTACGGCTACACACAGAGCACAATGCAGGTAGGACAGCACAGAGGGCTCGCCCTGCAGTGACCGTCAGCACAAAAACACAGAGCAGCTTGTGAAGCTGTGATGGGTGCATGATACAGCAAGCTCTGGTGTCTCAGCGTAGCTCCTTAGTGAGGGAGCAGAACTGTTCAGCAGCACCTGGCTTGCGCTGCTGTCTTTTGAGGGGGTTATTGCTAGGAGCAGGTGGGCACAAGGAGGCTCTAAATACAATTATCATAGTAGAAGGCTTCTAGGATCCTTCGTAAGGTTTGTTTTAGAGGGTAAAACAGGTGAAGACAGCCACTCACTGCGCCAATTCAAGAACTACTGCCTCTGTTAGAAGTTTAGGGTGGAACCTACGCCCTGGAGCCTGCCAGGAGGGGAGCAGAGGGCTCGAGTGTGAGGAATAATGTCGTAATCACTCAGATTTGAAAGTCAGTGAATGACAGTCATCATCAGCAGTTGATGTTTTTGGTTTTTTTAATGTTGTTATCTGCTGTCCTAAGGGTTTCTTTGTTCTTGCAGACATATGAAGAAGTTGGTGAGGATGCACTGGAAGGTATGTTTCTTGAATTCTTTATTGAAGATGTGTTTCCTTTGTGCTGTTTGGAGATGGCCTTTCTCAAACTGGCCTTTACAATCAGTGTACAATATACCTTTGTCTTTGAGTAAATCTGAGGCCTGAGAACATTTGCTACTCACTATCGCCTGGCCTGCATCTTTATTTTACAGTTGCTGCTTCCAGTCTAAACCTCATCAGGGCTGAAACTAATTGCCTTTACTAGCACTGAGACCATTTGTGGTTTAGTGTCCGCATATCCTTTGCCCTGAAAACACACACCTTTGCTTTCCATAGCATACAAAATTTCATCCTTTTGGTTTGTTTTGTTTTCTGGTATGCTATAAAAACCATGTAGGCATTCTGTTTTTTCCACAGCATCTTGTTATTTGGAGGCCAGCATACTTCTCAGTGCTTATCACTTTAAGAAGAAATGATATCAGATAGCGTACTGATAAAAGTATTTGTTTTAGCAGGCATTGGCTGAAATGGGTCACTAAACCATATTGGGGCTGTAGATAAACATAGGAGCAGGGTTTTTTTAATTCATGCAAGACAAAGTTAATTTTATACTACTCATTCCAAATCTCTGTCTCGAATGGAATATGCACTGTATAGTGTATTTTCTTATTCCCTTAAAAAATCAGAATTAAAAAAACGCGGTGAAAGCAGAAAGCAGCTGGGTGCTGTACAGAATCCGTGGGTGTAAGTAGTGATGTCAAGGAGAAAGCCCTTGCTGGCTTAGAAAAACATCACACGAGAGCTTTCCTTTCTTCGACGTGCAGAAACTAGTACACCGGTGCTCTAATTAGAATATTTCTGGGGTATCTTTTTCTTGTTGATTAAATTTCATGTGAGCTGATGTGCTGTTCGGCGGTTGGGCTGTTGGCTACGACGACTGGCACAGGTTTTGCAAACCATTCACCGTACGTTGGCAGCAGCAGAACGGATCCCACCGGGTTGCTCCCCAGCCCCCAGATGCTTTGCAAACCCTTCATCCAACAGTAAAACAGGAGGGACACCGTCGTGCTTCACTCGCTGGCTGCCACCGGCACTTCTTTGGTTACTAACTGTGAAATGCTTTGAGATGTTTGAGGCTTTGGCAGATGAGCTCTGGTGACTCTGGCTGCAGAAGCGTAGGACGCTGCCGTCCCCATCCGTAGCGGAGGGAGCAGAATGGAACGTGTGCCTGCGCCTCTGCGCTCCGCTTGGCAGCCGGTGCCTTAGTGCCAACCCACCTTCTTTGGCAGTTTAAGTGGCCACACGGGGCTGCGAGGTGCAGGTATGCGTTCTCTCTGGTGACTCTGCTATGGGGGCAATGGCACTGAAAGGAGGGGCGTGTCTGCTGTTAGATAGCTTTTGTCCCATGGCTGAAAGATCTGCTAGGGCTGTGCTAGTCGGATCATGATGATGGGGATGATCTGGGACTTCCTCCGTGGTATTGTAATGAAACTAACGTGGTTATGGGGTGTGGGTTTTTCCTAACCCGTTTAGCACGCAACCTATTCGTTTGCCTTTTCTCCTTCAGATCCAGCGCCTCAGCTGGACGTCCACGAAGCAAACAAACAGTTTATGGAGCAGAGCGAAGAGCTCTACGACGCCTTGATGGACTGTCACTGGCAGCCTTTGGACACTGTCTCGTCAGAGATCCCAGCCATGTTATAGCCTCGTTGCTGAGGCCCTGTCTGTGTGACGAATCCGCCCGTGCGCTCTGCTCCATTGCAACTGGATCCTGCAGGAGTGAGGGGTGGCCCTTTTCCCACTCAGGTCTGTGACTCAAGGTGCAGGAGGAGCGTGGTGTTTCCTGTACAAACACGAGAAGCGTGGGAGCGTCGCGGTAACTTCTATTCACGGTGGAAGTTAGAACTGCAACGGTTTTATTCCTTTTGTCTTGAAGTGAACTCTTAATACTACTTGTAATTTATAAACCTACAACGAGATGGCACAGGGGAAAGACTACTCCAACGTACAATAAAGAAGTTGGTCTTTTAAGTAAAGTTACCCATTGCTATTTGGTTCGTGCCCCCCTTTCTGTTTTGCTGCCCATGGAACTGTCTTTAGTCACTTGATCCAACTCTTGTCAATGTGTCGGTTTGGTTTGGTTTGGTTTGGTTTTTAAGAGTCACTGCCAGATAGCACTAAAACGTCTCCAAAGCTTTCTAGTGACTGGGTGAAGTTGCTGTAAGTTGAGTATGCGAAGGAATCATGCAGCTGAAAGCCTACGTTCTGCTTAATCTAAGCTGTGATCTTGAGCTAGCAAGTTTATAGCTTGGTGTTCCAAAGCATTTTGGAGAGCAAAGGCAGAAAAGAGTGTTAGAAAACTGCTACAGATTGATGCCTTCTGCTTGGTGGCCTCCAGCGTGTTTGGCTTGCCTCTCCATCTGTGTGTGAGCAAAGAATTTCCCACCAGCCAAGCAGTTTAAAACACTCCTACCAGCAACCTCGTTTAAATGTCATTGTATGTACGATGCCTTTCTCATTGTGGACAGGCCTTGATGGGCCCTTTGTCATGTCAAGGTTTCACAGCGTCTTCCACTGTCTTGTCAGAGCAAATATGGTGAAACTGAAGCTCTTGCAGCAAAAACGGGTCAGAGCAATCTAATCAACACATTGTGCAACAAATTGTTGCTGATTTGGAAAGCGGTTTTCTACTGAATGTTGCATAAGCTGGATGGACAAGCAATATATTTAAGCTAATGTTACGTTGCTTTAGAGGTGAAAGCAAAAATAATAGCACTTATGTACGTGTTGTAAGCCCTTTTCAGGCTTTTGTGCCTTAAACTCTTTGAGAAATAGGAAGAGATAAACTACCTGTAATAAATGTCTGTCCAAGAAATAGTTTGGTAACTGAGATTGCTAATGCACAGCATGAAGTTGCCTCCCTCCCCATATTGATGCAGAGATTTGCCACGAAATTTAAATACTTTCATAAAGCCTTCTTCTGCTACACCTGTGTTTGTTTGTGATATATTTGTCAGTCTGTGGTCATTTTTATCAACTGCATTGGTGAACATCTCTGTGAATATGAGGGTAACGGTGACCTGCACTGGACTTACCCTATTTCTGGTGTGCACTGGACTCTGCATTCTCATCAGCTGGGAACTTTGATCTCCCGCTGTGCTTCTGGCAGCGCAGTGGACTGTAAGCAGTGCTCTGACCTTCAGTTACTCTGAATTTAAGGAAAGGAATGTTCCTGGTGTGTGCTGGTGCCATCTCAAGGGCTACGGAGAGGTGGAAGAGAGCTTCTTCCCTTCGGTGAAGCTGCTCAGCGGTGCTGGATGCTAAAAGTGACGTCGCTCTACTTGGGAAGCTGCTGTTCAATAGGGTAGCATCTCAGAGGTGATGTAAAGGTTTTTATGTTCTGCTGTTACGTGTTTTTTAGATCACTGTTACTGTGCTGCAAGAGTGCTACTCTGTGCCCTTCATTCTCTCTTTTTGAGCTGCTCTTCCCTACCCACCCCGATTTCAGCTTTTATAACACAGCCCTCCTGATCTGCTCCAGGAGGGGACCTGAAGCCACACCTCCTTTATCAGTCAGTTATCTGTGCTGCTGCTGGAAGGCTGGACAACACTGCTGCCCCATTCAGCGTTCCCTAATGCACAGATAAACCATACCCACAGAAGCTCTGTGTTACACACTGCCGACCAACGCAGAGCCCTGTGCTTGCAGGAGGTGGAGAATAAAGGGAAGCCAGGCTGTGGGAAGGAGTGGGACAGGTTGTTACTGAGTAGCACCCTTCACAGGCAGTTGCCCTTGTGCAAAATCGTGTTGCTGTGTTCTTTCAGTTCTGTGGCAGAAAGAATGCTGGGAATGACGAGTCTGATCCATCATGAGTGGCATCCACAAGCTTCTAGGGTAGCTGTGTGCATGCAGAAGGGGATCAGGAAAATAGCAGGGCATTAGGAGAACACATCCATTTCTTACAGCAGTGTCAAAGCCGGGTATTACCAAATTTTCCCCCACTCAGCTGGGGTGAGTGAAAAAGGAGGCAGCTTTTCTCTGTACCTTATTGTGGGTGGGAGAGGTGCAGTACCAGGCTTTGTGAGACAAGGAAGCGTCCTCCCTAGCGTAGCTTCGTAGATGTGGGGTTTTAATTGCCGTCCTCTTGGGGTTGTTTGTGAGAATCTCAGCCAATGCTCTGCTGGGCTGGGAATCTCACCGTGCTTTTGTCTGCATGCCATTTATTTATCTCTGTGCTCGTTTTCAGCTCCTGGCTACTATTGCAGCACCTGCAGCAGGGAAGGCACTTTTATGTGGCACTACAAACGCGGTCACCTGCATTTGCGGTGTTTGTTTTGGAGTCCAAGTTAAAGAGAGTGTGGGATTTTGTTTCTTGTGGGTGGCGAAAGGAAAAGCCCTAATTAAGAACCATTGAGAGCAACACAAGATGAGAAACAAGGACTCCGCGCAGCAGGATATATTCTGCTTTTATCTCTATGTGCTGAAGGCAAGAAATCCGAGGCAGATGCTATCACAGCTCACCGGGATTACGTACTTCATGAAAATTGCATCAAAATCTGTGACTTAGACTCTGAAGCATTCAGCCTTTCAGCATGGAACGTTTCCTCACAACTACAAAAGCGACTTCAACATTCTGAGACTGAAAGGCAATAATCCAGTCTGGATTATTCTTCTGATTGCTGGAGATGTCGGATAACCACCTGAGTTGCAGAGGCTGAAATGCACACGCTGCCCAGGAGCGCTGCAGGCCCTCAGGATTCTTCAGAATCCCATTGGAGGAATGGAGCTGTTCTTGTCTGGTCTTTAAGTGTTCTGCCAGTGTCTCGTTATTGGCTTGCTAATCCCCAGCTTTTCCAATGAGATCGAGGAGGAATTTTTACCTTCCACTCCATCTCGTAAAACACCCGTTTCTGGGTTTAACTTGGGATTTACTTAAACAAGGAATTAATTTGATGCCAGGATAGGGTATGGGTTTTAAATGCAGTAGCCACGTGCAAAAACTGATAAAGCTAGTTCAGGAAAAAGCCCCTCTGACAGAGCTCTCTTTACCTTTTTTGGTTGTTCACGTTGATCTTTGGGGATTTTCCCCACGCAGAAGATCATCTTCCCAAGCACTCGGTGTTTAACAAAGTCATCTGTGGGGTGTTTTGTTGTTACAGCGAACTCCCCGTTCTGTCCCACACTGGGATCTGCGAGGGAGGTTTCCAGCTTCCGGCTGCGTGAGTTGTTCCACGGAGAATTCGGGCTCTGGTGAACGCCCCGTGACTGGGCCGAGCGGCAGCAGGTTCCTTAGGGAGGGGGAAGGCAGGGCCGGCTGCTTGGACTCAGCCCCCCGTGGCTTTGACAGTGACTGTTCCTCCACCTCGAATGGAAGGAATGGATGCATAGAAACTTAGCAGCAAAGCTTTGTTACCGTTCGGTCGGGTATTCTTTGCTAGCAGCACTGTGGATATTCCCCCTACAAGCGCTTCAAAGCTGCCGCGATTCCGAGCCCATTGCATTTCCACACTGTGTATATATTCATCAGTTACACGCGAGGTAATTAACACAGGCACGCCCACCTCAGGCAGTGATTTATGAGCTCTCCACTCTTCTATTCCATGTGCTCTTCTACCGTCTAGCGTTCCTTTAGCATCACGACAGCCCAACCGGCAGCCTCCTCCTTCATCCCATGGTCTTCCTCGCTCATCCTCTGGATGAACTCTCTTCATTGACGCATTCTCAGGAGGAGGATGCCTATTCTAAGTAATCTATAGGTACCAAAATCTGCTCACTCAGCACCCAGCCATTACTTGTGGGCATCTGCTCCTCCTTGGATAGAGATTAAAAGGCCACCTGCCTTTTAATGATATGCAATGACATAAAGGAGACAAGGAGGATGGAGGGGAGTATCTTGATGCCTGCTCATTGCATCCCAACCTACTCCCGGAGTGAGACAACTCAGCCTCGTGTGCAGGCCACGCTTTACAAAGGGTACGGCGGCCTGCTTCTTCAGAACAGCCTGAAAAGGCAGAGCGGGAAAAACGCGGCGCCTGCACGGAGCGGCCGAACTACAACTCCCAGAAAGCACCGCGGGGACTCCCGTCCTCGGCAGCCAATCAGCGTGCGCGCTGCCGCCCTATAAAAGCCCACGGCGGGCCGCCCTCTTTCTCTCTCTGTGATGGCGGCGGGTGGTGCGCGTTGTGCTCTGCGGGGACAATCCGCCGCAATCCGCGGTCTGCCGAGGTCCTCCCGCCGCACAGCCCCGCCGCGTTGGTGCCCGGGGGGCTCGGAGTCCGGCGGCCGCGGGATGGAGTGGCTCCCTCTGTGCTGGCGGGGCCTGGGCCGCCATGGGTGAGCGCCAGCCCGGGGTTGGTGTTGGGGGGAGGGTTCTGGGCCCCGCGGGCCCGCCCGGCCCTATCGAAGCTGCGTCTGGCCCTGCGCTGTGGCAGGCGCGGTCAAAAAGGAGCCGAGAGCCACGCGTTTTCCTCGACGGTCGCTGCGCAGTTCGGTTTTGTGTAACTGCCCAGCAACAAATCGGGAAAATACAGGGGCTGGGGGGGGGAGGGGGGATCCGGCCCAGGGGCTGCGGCCCCGGCTGCAGTGCTCGCAGACATCGGTGGTGCCGCACCAGAGCTTCTGGGGCCTCACTGGGAGCGGCGGCGGCTGGGGCGTAGCACGGTGTTTGTGCTGCTTTAAATGGTTTTCTTCCTTAGGAGCGGTGTGGAGCTGCTGCTGCTCCCGGCGTCACCCGGTGCAGGAGGCGGCGCTGGGCAGGTGAGCGGCGCTGGGGTCCTCGTGGCTGCGAGTAGAACTCTGCCCTCAGCTCCTCCAGAGCTGCCAGCTTCCCATTCCTGCATGCTCTACGTGTAGAGGAGCAGAGAGGAGGTTTTCTGCAGCATCCCTTGGCTCGGCTTGGGCCAGAACTGGGGATCCAATGTGATGCAAAGCCAGCGGACTGCTCTGCTTCTGATGCATCTGCTGCTTTTTTACGGCTTTTCCAGCTGTTACAGGCTTGGCCAAACCCACCCTGCATGTTCATCCAAGAGCTGTGGCTCTGAAATAGCTGCAGGTCTCCAACAACATGCGAGAGCAACAGGAAGGTCTTTGACTGCTCGGCCTCTTCTGCCTGTTGCTGTCACTCACCCCTCCTATATATTTTCAGGCTTTTAGCTGGGTGTTGCCCCCTCCTGTGAGGGCTCTGGTGGTTTGGGGGTTGGTTGTGTCAATATTGACCCTGATTTGCTGATTTCAGGAGTGTTGTTGCATTGTGTTCCAGGGTTTCCAGGTGTTCTGGAGCTTGCTGCCTGCTGACAGACCCAAGGTGAGAGCGTGTGCCTTTGTCAGAGCTGTTGTCCCTCCGGATCCCTTTCCCATCAGATCTGAATACCGATCTTGTGGTCGAAAAAGGAGGAAAAGTAACATTCAGACTGGCCTTGGCCTCATTGCTGGCCCAGCCCTGCTCTGAGCGGGGCCGGTTTGAAGACAGTCGGTGTTTGCCTTGCTGCACTGGGGTGGCAGCAAAACAGAGCCATGCTGGGAGGGTTTGTGGTCTGCTGCTTCCTTGGGCTGGATCTCGTGCACTGATTCTTAGTGCACGATGGCTGTTGAACTGGAGATGCCAACCTGTGGCTCTTTTGTCTTTTTCAGGAGCTGCACGCTTAATGGAGGAGACTGAGAGCTTGTGAGACCCCGTGGAGGGTGTTGGTTTGCTTTGCTTAAGGCCGAAATTGTGGAGGAACTGAAGTGGAGCATGTAAGTGTTCCTTGTGAGTGGTTGCCTGGCATCCTGAGGGGCTGGGGTGAGATCTTGTCAGTGCTTGTTGGCGGTGGGGGGGGTTTTGCATTTGCAGACCTTCGTTAAAGGTCTGTAATTGGGTGGCCTCGCTTAGAGGGCAGAGCTGCTGTGGGATGAACTGTTCCCTGATATTGCTCTGAGCACAGCCTGGTCAGTGATGACACCTTTTTTTGGAGACTGCTGGATGAATCCTGCGGATATGGGGCTGAGGCCAGGCTCCAGCATCAGCTGAGGTCACTGCACGTTGTCAGACTGCATTTGACTCAAAATGAATTATTTTTCCTTTGTTAGGTTTGAATGGAATATGGACCCGAGTGTCTTCAGTCCTAAAGAAGCAGTGATCTGCACAACCTCGTGGTGGCTGCTCTGTGCGTTGGGAGCTCCCCCAGGTGGGAGAGCTGCAGTGGTGCAGCGGTCACTGAGCACTGCGGGCGGGGGGAGCCTCTGAGGGGCACTGCCAAAGCTCCTCCCATTCGGATGCTCAGCGAGGAAGAGTGTTCCCTGCTCGGAGTTTTGTTAGAAGAGCTTACAGGAAGGTTTGGATTGGGAAATATTTGGAGCATGGTATCCAGGTCTGGGGCCTCCAGCACAGGAAGGATGTGGAGCTTCTGCATGGAGGGCCACGAGGTGATCAGAGGGCTGGAGCACCTCTCCCAACAAAGACCAGCTGAGGGAGCTGGGCTTCTTCCTTCCTTCCCCCCACCCTGCAGTGCACAGAGATGGAATGATACCCGTGTCCCTTCTGTCCTATCAGGAGCCAGAGTACCTGGGTGCCATTGCATGTATCTCCCAAAAATGCATCCGGCATCCACAAATGGATCCCAGAGCCTCTCACCCTCCCAGACCCCTCTGAGAATCACTGTACCTAGGGCCTGTGGCTCTGCTCATTGCATGTGCAGCAAAGCCAGGGCGGGTTGGAGGGGCAGTGAGTGCGGGGCTGGGTGATGGGTGCCCTGATGGCATCAACGTGTGGGCACACAGTGCCAGGGTTTGGGCACAGCAGAAATGCCAGAGTCCTACAGTTCATTCTCGCCTCTTCATTATTTTAGACACGTAGCTCCAGGCATACGATTCCTTAAAGTATTACTGTTAAGATTGTTCCGTTACAGTATCTAAGTAATTTTCTTGTAATGGTAAAATATATTTTACAAAATGCAACTGTTCTGTGCTGTCAGTCTGTCAGCCTCTGTTGTCTTTGGTCCTCCAGAGAGAACACGCATGCTTCCAGAAACATGCAAGTAGTGTCACCCAAAGGCTCTCAGGGTGCCCTACAGTTGCCAGAGAGCTCTGGGAGCAGTCTGGTGTGTGTGGCCCAGAGCATAGTGGGGTGTACTTGGACTAGAGTGGAGTACACTGGGAAGCTGAGGTACCCTAGAGCGCCCTGAGTTGCTCTGTGTATATTGTGGGGTGCCCCAGAGTTCACTTTGGCATCCGTGGAAGCCTCTAGGATGCAGTAGGGGACACAGGCAAGTTCTGGGAGTCCATTAGTGTGCTGTAGTGTACATTGGATGGCCTGGGGAGATCTCTGGAATGCACCTCAAAGCCTTTACTGTGACCCTGGGAGGCTCTGGAACTGTTTGGATGTAGTCAAGTACACATGGGACTTGTCTGGGATGTGTCTGGGTGTCTCTAGAGCTCGTTGTGAGGCCCTTAGAGATGTCTGGGGGCACTGGGTCCCATGCGAGTGTTCTAGTGTGCCTCAGCCTGTGCTTGGGGCTTGACTGTGCTCCACGGCACCCAAGAGGCTTCTCTGGGCCCAGGCCTGCATAACCTGGCACTCAAGGTTACGCACTGGGCTCACCTGTGTGCTCGAGAGCACCTCATACTTAAAAGCCCTTACTGTGTGCAGTTGTGAAGTCCAGGACCTGGTTATCCCCGGACATCCCCACCAACCCCTTCCTGTTTCACTGATCTTATGCTTCCCCTGAAGCAAACACAGGCTTTTTTTTTTTTGTGTTGGATAATTTTTCCTTTCTTATGAATATCTGTAAAAAAAAACGATCGAATTGATGTTGTGATTTGTGACGGCTGTCTCTATGGTACTTAGGTCCTCCCGATCGTACTGCGCGCGTACGGGAGAAAGCGGAAATGGAGTGTCCTTGTTTTAGCCGCTCTGCACCGCCAGTCCGCCACTCTCTATCTTATTTGGTCCTCCACGCAGCAGGGCGCATGCGCGCTAAAAACGCAGCCCGGCAGATCTTTAACCGCTCTGCGCAGCGAATCCGCCAATCTCTGTTGTGATTAGTCCTCCAGGCACTGACGCGCATGCGTCCGAAGACAAAAAAGAGCGTGTGTGGGGGGGTGGAAACGGCATGCATTTCTACAAACCACTCAGGTGAGGGCGGCCAGTCCCCTCACGGGCCCTCAGCAACCTTCCCCCACCTACTCACGGTTGCGGCTTCCTTGTTTTTATACCCGAGCCCGACCCGGGCACGGACCGCTTTGTCTCCCACTGCCCCTGCGCACAACGCGGCACCCGATTGGCTCACCGTTACATTTGATCGACAAGGGCCCGCCCCAGCATCGCGCATGCGCACTGTCGCCGCGGTTCTCCCTGCTGCCGTCTATTGAACAAAATTCGGTACCGCAGGCGCCGCTCTGCGCACGCGCGGCGGGGCAGGGGCTCTCGCGCTGCGCACGGACGGCAGCACCGCGCAGCGGGTACGTTGGGAGGTGTGGGAGCGGCGGGAACCGCACAGAAAAGACACGAAACGGGCCGGAAAATGCACCCCGGGGCACTGCCGCGGGGGAAGAACACCGCTTCGGTGTGTGCCTCTACTTACCTGCATGCAGCGAAACAATGGAAAGCCCCATTGCCCTCAGTGCCCCCGGAACCTGACGTTGCTGACGGGCTGCTGGGTGCCCGGAGAGGTACGGGCAGCGCACACGCGTGCACCCACCGCATGTGACGGCTCCGCGGGGGCTGCGTGAGGCTCTCAGTGCGCGCAAGGAGCGCTGGCAGCAGCCTGGTGTGACACAGCGCGTCCCGGAGCGTGCCTGCCCTGCAGCGGGGTGCGCTGGGGAACCCCAGAGCTCAGGGAGTATTGCAGGGTGCCCGTCCTTCCTTTAAAGATGTGCTGTTGAGTACGGGATAGAGAATTCACAGATCTGCATCTCTGTAAGTCTGCTTTGTGTCGCAGGAGCGAGGCAGGGAGATGGAGCACTCCTTCGCTCACACCCCCCCGCCTCCCCTTATGTTCTCAGCGACCAAAATCTCCCAACCCGGAGCGCCGATCTAACATCCCAAAGCTTTTCAGACGCGTATTTTTATCCAAAACCTGTGTCACGCCAACAATGTTTGGGAAACAAAGCACTGCTGTGTCTGTATCTTAACCTCGGAGCGCGGCGCTGTGTCTATTGTAAAGCAAATCGCTGCAGACCGGAGTGTAGCAAAACGCCCATTGACTTCAGAAGGGCTCAGTTTTCACCGCTGAGAAAGCAGGACGAATCTTTAAGAGGTAGCTGCTAATTGATGGCGATTTGGTGGCACAATTCCGTGATGGTATTTTATGAAATCATCCTTTTTTTTTCGTTTTGCAGCGGAATCAAGATGACGACAGCAGCGCCGCTCATCAGCGACACCCAGCTCTCGGCGAACGTGACCACAAAGTCTCAAGAACAGAGCCTCTATCAAAGTAAGAAGAGTCGTGGGGTTGTGGCTCTTTCCTTGCTGTACCACCATTGCCGAGTATTGAATCTCTGTTAAGCAGGCATGACAAAGTGAAAGCAGAACAGTTATTTGTACGCTTCCATTCCCACGTAGCAGCTGGGTGCTCCAGTTTTTAGCTAAGCCCTCCTCTTCCTTCCTTGCCTCCCAAGTGCTGGCATCCCAAGCTGCTCCACGGAATAAAAAGTAACAAAGAGAAATTATTTTAAAAGGGAAATTATTTTAAAAGGGAAATTATTGTGGGTTTTTTTTTTGTTGTTGTTTCTCTGTAGCTTTTAACCCTTGAATTGAGCAAAGTTCTAACAGAGCAACGACAACTTCTTAAAAAAGATCTCTTTTTTCTTTCTGCTTCCCTGCTAGGTTCTGGAGCAATAGTTGCTGCCATTGTAGTAGGAGTCATTATTGTTTTTACAGTGGTTCTGCTCATACTGAAAACATATAACAGGTATGTGGCTGAATCCTGTGCTTCAGTGACAAGAAGCAGGATGACCCAAAATCACTTCTGTGCTCTCATCTCACAGGCTTTCCCATTAACTGTTGCTGAAAATTTCAAGCAGGATCTGAAGTATAATGTGCTTAATTAAGTGTCCTGAATGCCAGTCAGTAATGGAATGGCTAGGAAGCAGCAATAAGTTCTTGATGGAGAATGCTTGATGGACACTCTTTTGGGGGGGCTTCTGTTGGCATAGGGAAGGCTTGCTGTGAGCATCGTGCTGCCAGAGCAGAGCTTGATGTCTCCATCTGAAGGCACTGAGTTAGAGCTGTGTGCGTGTTCCAGGAGCACTGACCTGCTATTTTCTATCTTTGCAATGAAGTCCTGGTCGATACTAACTTCTCAAAAGCTGTTCAATTCGGCCTGTTTCTGTGGGAATCTTCCCGATTCTTATCATGGGAGAAACCACCGCAGGTGCCAGCGCTGATAAACATTTCATTTCTCCGTTTACAGACACGTGAGGGGGAAGCGGGAGCTGGAACCCAAAAGCAGCAAAACAGCAGTGCCACCTCCTGTAGGGCAGAACAGCAGCAGCGTTACTCAGCGTCCCACGGTGACTTTCATACCGGTGGGCGTCCACACGCAGAGCAGATAACTGAGCGTGTCCCTCCCTTTGAGGGAGAAGTGCTGGAGTTCTTATCACGTGGACATGGGACTGCTCTGAAAAGTGGTACTGCGTTTGGAATGGTGATGAGCCGTTATTTTGGCTCCGTATCGTAATTTGTCCTGCTTTCTCTCTTTGGGAGGGAAACTGGAAGGTCTGGACGCTTTCGGTACAATGAGAATCAACTGGTGAAGGGATACAAATCATCCGAAATGCAAGGAGCCCTCCTTCAGAGCTTTGGGTGTGGAAAGATGGAAGAAGCCAAGCTATTCATTTGGAAAAACCACGCACACTGATTTTGTAGAGCTTTTGCTTACTCAGAGTTTAAGCTTTTTCTATCCTAGAATGACTAATGATAAATGGAAGAAAAAACTGGACATGCAAGTTGCATACAACTCAGGTTGAGGTTTGTTAAGGTTTATGTGAAACCGGTTTGTAGTGTATTTTGTACGTGAGGGATAATGTGGGAAGCAGGAAAACCATATTTGCCTTTACTCATCTTTCATGTTTCTAATACCACGTTTGTATGGTTGTAGACGGAAGGGAAAAAAATGACATTTTTTCAAGTGTATTTTGAACTATTTCTAATTGCTCGCTAACCTGTTCATTGGACTGAATGTCCAAGGATTTTTGCCAAGATCACTCTGGGTTGGTTACTGCTGTTGCAGTGTTTTCTCTGTCTTGAAATCTGAGAAGTTCTTTAACTGAAAAAAGCAAACACGAGCAGGCAGTATAAAGCAAGCGAGGCATTATGCACTGCTTTTCTACAACCTGCCTCCTGAAATGCTTTGTTCTCTACAGCGGACTAGGCTTGAAATCTTTTGAAGATTGATTTACGTTTTGTTACAGAAAGTCACCGAATGCGGTGATGTTTTCCCAGTGCGATGATTGTGGGTGTAGAGTAATGCACCAAAGAAATTCCCAAGGGTGTTTCGCAGCCCACTGAGCGTGAACACACAGCGGCATTGTCGAGACGCTCTGTGCCTCATTGTCCAAAGCGTGCATGTAAAAGCAGCCCCGAACAACTGGCGGACGGGGTAGAGAGCGAGGACTAGGAAGGAGATGAGTTAAGCTCTGTTTTAAACAGAACTATGCAAAGCTCCGAGAAACATCTCCACTTTTAAATCGTACGGGAGCGCTCACTGGGATGGCTGGAGTGACACAGTCTGCGCTCAGTGCATTTTGCCTTACTGAGTGCGGGAGGTTAGCTGCAAGCTCTGTGGCCATTAGAGGGCTCCAGTCTCTGCGTAGACCTTATTAACTAACTGTGGGGTCTTTAAACTTTTAGGGAGCTCTAGGGAAAGCAGTTACTCCTGGGTCAGAGAGAGCTCGCAGCTTTCCTCGTCCTGCAGCAGTTCCCTTGCTGTTCTCAGCGCTGCCACAGCCTGACCCCTTAATATCCTTAAACCACACAGCTTCCAACCGAAGCTGACGGTTCTCAGAGCAATAAAGCGGTGACAGACAGGAGACAGACGCTGTCGTTCATTCCAAGACGTGAGGACACCTCTGGCAGGGGCCCCTGTGACAAACCGGTGCTTTTCTGCAGGACTACATTGTTACTCCACAGTGCTTTAACGAAAACGTGAACAGAGGGCAAGCGTTCCAAGCTAAATATTAGGACAGCTGCTTGAGAAGCTTGTACGTCCTGCAAATATTTTACGTGTCCCGGATCTCCACCTCATTTTGCTGGCAGGAATAACATGATATTATTGTGCAGCAAGGACTGCAGAAAGCAATGGGATTTTTGCAGAGCTGCCCTCGTGCTCCTCTCTCTGTACACCTAAGGATGTTTTCGAGCACGTTCTGCTTCCTCAAAAACCAGGTCTTTAGAAGAATAAACCCTGCCCCGCTGTTAGAGCAGCTCCTGACAGAGCGCTTGCTTTCTGCTTGCAGAATTTCCAAACACCTCGCTCCACTGGAGCAGAGCAAGCGGCGATTCTGCACCCAGTTCCATGCTGGGGGCACAGGGACGCTGTCCGTCTGTCCGTCCGTCCGTCCGTGCGCGGCCTCCCGCTCTCACCCCCTCAACGCTCTCCCCCCTCACAACGCCACGCTAAGGAGGCGCCAACACCGTGCGCATGCGCCGTTGGCCGTGAGGTCACGGGCCCCGCGCCTCTCCGCTGAACTTCCACATCTCGCGAGAAGAGAAATCGACATCTCCCCGCCCGCGCGCCGCCTCAGCCCGGAGGAACGCTGCGCTTTGTGATTGGCCAGCGCCAGCCCGCCTACCGATCCACCCTCCAATCGGGATGCGCCGGAGAGCCTTTGCGGAACGCCCGGCTCCGCCCCCTTCGTCCCGCTCAGCGTCTCACCGCGCGCAGGCGCACCGCGTTCTCCTCCTCCTCTCAGCGCGGCGAGCGTGCGAGGGGCTCGCGGGCGCGCGGTGCACGCCGGGACGGCAGCGCGCTGCGACCAGGAGGAGGCGGAGGAGCCAAGATGGACGCGGGGTTCTTCCGCGTAAGTGCCGGCCTCGGCGGGCGGGCGGGCGGAGCGGCGGGCACGGCCCCGGCGAGGAACGCGCGGTACAAAGCGGGCCGCCGCCGCCCCGCCGCGCTGTGCCTGGCGCGGCGCTCTGCCGTGCCCCCGCCCCCGCCCTGCGCAGGCTCCTGTGGAACGGCCGCGAAGAAAATGGCGGCGGGAAGGGAGAGGGAGGGAACGGAAGGAGGCCGGGGCCGCCGGGCCCGGGCGGCGGGGGCCCTCAGCGCGGCGGGGCCGTGCGGCTCCGGGCTGTGGCGGCCTGGACTGGGCCCCGCCGTGCCGTGCTGCGGTGCGGGGCGGGCTGAGCGCTGGGCCTGGGGCGGGGGGGGCCGCGGTCGGAGCGCACCGACGCACTCGTGCTCTCCTGTGAGGTGCGAGGTTATTAAGCGGCCCCGGAGCCGGCAGAGGACGTGGTACACGAGTGTGCTTAGAATCACCGAGTCTTTCTTTTCAGCAGCTCTGCGTTCCCTGCGGGGAAATCGAGCAGTACCTTACTCGGCTCTATTTATTTTTTCGCCTTTTCTCCACCCACTGTTCGGAAGTAAGCCCTTGTTAAGGTGCTTCTTGTAAGTTTTGGTAATCAGCGTGCCCAGCGGGACGTAGTTTTACACACAATTCAGTGGTCCCGGTCTCAGCTGATATGTTCAGCCCAATTATTTTCCATTCTCACAGCTGGGGTGCGTTTAGATTGTGAAGGCACACGTATCCCTTCGCTTAGTTCAGGTTTATGTTGATCCCTGGTAATAAATGCAAGGCCTTCAGAAATTAACTCCAAATCACCAGCAAACAGACCTATCTAGGAGAGGTTGTTTTTCCAGCTCAGCGGGACGGCTGGAGCCTAAAAGCAGAGCCTCTGTGTTCCAGGAGCTGTACCCTGCTGGGGCTGATACTATGGGCACCATAATAAGCTCCAAGTGCTAATTAGGAACTTAGTCAACAGCCGTGTTTTTGTAAATAAGTGCTTGACCAAATACAGGACCTGGCACGGGTAGCATTTCCCAGCAGAGCCCCACAGCCACCAGAGACCCTTTGCAAGAGCCACGTACAACACAGCACATGTGCAGCGTTGGATTTTAGTATGTATAGCGATTCTAGGAGTAGGCGGTCTCTTTGTGGAAGCTGTGTGAACGGCCACGTGTTAACATTTATGAAACCTGCCTGCTTTAGCTCCTGGGGGTGTGCACAGGGAGGAGCAATCCCCCCAACACGCAGCACTGCAGGAAGTGCTGTTGCCTTTCTGAGCTGTCACTGTGGTCAGCGAGTTTCATTTCTGGATTTCGGTGACAATGCGGCAGCCTGGTTAAAAAAAAAAAAAGTCACCTGTGTGCCAGGAGTTGGAGAAGTCAGGAG
>NC_034430.1:2554719-2607219 GCF_002078875.1 Numida meleagris | reverse complement strand
AATGCATGTTAAAGATTGTTCCCCTGAGCTTGGCTAGGGGCAATGTCTGCTTCTCCCTGCCCCCCTAAAATGACAAGAGTAATTATCGAAGAATTTTCAGTGAGATTTCTTTTTTCCTGCATAGAATTCTAAAGGCGGAATGCTTAGCTGCCATTGTTTCATTGCACTGGGCGTCCTTTCTGCTTCTGACAATGTCATCTTCCAACAAGCTAATACATAGCCTTAGTATTACTTTTACTTGTCTTCTGAATCATTGTACCATATTCTAAGTCTTTTCACAGTTTTGGAGTGGGATCTTTAACATAGTGCCAGAAGATGGGCAGGAGAATGTTCTTTGTTGGGGAATATGGTGTCAGCTTCTAAAATGTTACCCCAGTGGCTACAGTTTGTATGTGCTTGTAAATAAAGCTTTTCTTTTTAATAGTGATATCCCAAAAGCTCCTAAATCTGAACCTCCTGTACCAGAGACAAAAGAAATTTCACCAGAACGTAATTCAAAGAAGGAGAGAGAGAAGGAGAAAGAGAAGACTCGTCAGAGATCCCCAACTCGCTCTAAGTCAAGGTCAAGGTCTCGGTCCCGTTCTCCATCTCATTCTCGACCAAGAAGGCGTCACAGATCACGGTCAAGGTAGGACTTCAGCTTACCTTGGTAGCAGAGGTTGAGAATTCAATGTTTTCTTCTGAAGTTGCCATTTAATGTCCTGCTCTCAGTTAAGGTAATGATGTTTTTAGTGATGTTGAGCTGTGAATGTGTTGGGCCATATGAGAATGACTTACTCAGTGAATAAACGTGTTTGGGAGCTGTTGTCCTCATTAGTTCATGAGAAAGTGGTTGCAGAGACTAACAGTGGCTAGAGAGGGAATGGTGCACTCAGAGTTAGTGGGAGCTCTGTAGCAGCCTTTAAGGTCTGCTACTGAAGATTTTGCAAATTCCTCCCCCTCCTCTTACTGTTTTTTCCCCTCTTTACTCCTTAGAAGATGTCTGTAAACTTAAAACCACCAATTGTGGCTGAATGCAGCACTCGGCGGCGTAATTTAAGCGCTACTTTAATGCACGCTGTTGGAGAAAAGCAACTTCTCACTCAGTTCCCAGAGGACAGCGTTCCTCACATCTGAGAATTAGATGGTTGCTTTTCATTGGAATTTTTGATTGTGACAGGTCTTACTCCCCTAGAAGGCGACCCAGCCCGCGACGACGGCCATCTCCGAGGAGGAGGACTCCTCCAAGGCGAATGCCTCCCCCACCCAGGCACAGAAGAAGCAGATCACCTGTGAGGCGGTAAGATTCCCCTTTTACTCTTCTTTTTGAAGCATCTGAAAAGTTGGATTTAAGGTGTGGAAGATAACGTTAGTTTTGGTGAACGAGGTTGATCAGAATTGGCTTGTTCATCTTTTCTCAGCGCTGCCAGTAATGTATGATTTGAATGATGTAAAAACAGCCATGTCATGTTTTGTAAGTATTGTGGGGAGAACATGCTAGTAGCTGTCCACCTTTTTCAGAAAGTGGCAACTTCAGACCTCGAAATAGCTCTGGATAGCTCCCAGCTTAGGCAGATGAGACATCATTTGGCTCTTTGATTCCCCTTGGAGGGAAATGTTAGAACAAGTTCTGGATTTTACTTGTTGGGATTTTTTAAGTTATGACTCACTGTTCCATTACATAAAGTTAAGGTAAAAATTAAAGTTTGACTTGAAATGTATTTCTTCATGTTCTTTTGATAAAAGTAAAAACTCTTTAAGGTCTGCTCTTCACTGTTGAGGGTTATATTTTTGATCCATGAGCAATTATTCTAGTAGGAAAGCTCTGAGTTGCATTGCAGAGAATTATATACTCAGGACAATGTCAAAACAGGGATTTGTCTTTGTAGGAATAGAATAAATTCCGGTCCTCTTCATAGGAAGGGAATTAAGTGATGCTTCCTGTGTACAATAGTTCTTCCTTTTCAAGAAGGAACAGTACTTCACCTTGTTTTTTTTTTTAAAAAAAAAAAAAGGATAAGTACTTTTTTGACTTTGTGAAGGTGTTCATTTTACACAGTTATTGCAAAAACTGTGGAAAGTGTCAAGCATGTATCTTGCAAGATGTACAAGAGCTCCCTTTCAGCAAGTGTTTGTCTCACTCAAGGTAGGGTTTCTTTCTTCCAGGTTCTCAGGAATTCTGCAGCCAAAGGTGGATTCTGCAGGTACACAGTTGCAACAGAACTTGCCACAAATTTTGCCGCAGAATTCTAGAGGCCCTATCTTTTTAAAATTACAAAGTAAAGATGAAAAACTAGAACAGAAGGATGAATACACAGGTTCAGAACTGTTGTCTGAAATTTTTGCCTCCTGGTATAAAAACCTCGCAGCATACTTGCACACTAAACTCTTAAATAGATCTGTTTGAAAGATGATTAAATCACACGTGCTAACATGGAGAATCCTCTTAACCATCCAGAAGTTAGAGAGCCCAAAGAAAACTAATTGCTCCCAGGAGAAAAGCTTAGTTGTAGTCTGTAGATTGACAGAAAGCGAGTAAAGGTAACACTAACCATTTTTTATTTTTATTATTATTATTTTTTTTACTCACTGTAGTTTAAAAATAATGGAAAGATTGGTTCTTAATCTCTTCTACAAACCAAGTGCTGGAGGCTATTCGCCATGTTTTGGAAGTGCTGCTCTATGTGGCTCTGTATATGTGCTTGCAGACAAATTCAATTCTGTGTTCGTGCTCAAACACTTCCTAGGCCAAGCTGGGGTCTAATATTACATTTGGTTTACAGGAGAAGACGGTCATCGGCGTCTTTATCTGGCAGTAGCTCTTCCTCCTCCTCCTCACGTTCCCGATCTCCGCCAAAGAAACCACCTAAAAGAACTGTATCCAGTCCTCCTCGGAAAACACGTAGGCTGTCTCCTTCTGCCAGCCCCCCGAGGCGAAGGCACAGACCATCCCCACCAGCAAGTCCACCTCCAAAACCACGCAGGTCTCCAACGCCTCAGCAGTCCAATCGTGCAAGGAAAAGCCGTGGCTCTGTTTCACCTGGTAGAGCGTCAGGTAAGAAATAAGTTTCTTGCAGCAGCTCTGTCTTTTTGTGCTTCCATCCTCTCAAAGATGGCATTCTGCAGTTTGTGTGAGCAGAAAAGCGTGCGTGGATGTGAAAAAATAAAGAAATGGCAGCTAACTTGTTTGACTTTCTTTTAGCACCCAAGCATAAGAGTACTGAAAAAAGAGAATCTCCTTCGCCAGCACCAAAACCAAGGAAAGCTGAGCTGTCTGAGTCAGGTATGGTTCTCACTTGTCGACACTGGCTTTGTGGTTTTTAGTCAAAGATGTGTGTCAGTAAAGTGCTGAGTGCTGTTGATAAACTGGCATTGAAATAAAGTTATCAGAAGCATAAAATGATCGTTGATACTGCCTCAAATCTTCCATCTGAGCTTTTCTGGAAAGAGCTCAGCCAAAGTGTACTCCAGACTCGGTGCTATCTTCAGATATTCTTATTTAAATGAAGCATGCTTGATCGACTATCAACTGACATTGCTTCTGCCTGAATAAGGCAAAATTCATTTTCAGTTTCAATATTCTCTCTCTGTGCATCTTTTCAGAAGAAGATAAGGGAGGTAAAATGGCTGCAGCAGATTCTGTGCAACAGAGACGTCAGTACAGAAGGCAAAATCAACAGTCTTCATCTGGTATGGATAACGTGCATTTCCTAAAACTGGATGAACGCTTACTTGTGCAGGAGTTACTTAACATTAAGTTCAAATGTTGATTTAAAATGATCTTGCTGTGTGCAGTGCTATTGTAAACTTAACTGTATATTTACCCATTCATAATGAAGTCATTTTAATTATTGTTCACGCTGCTTTCATTAAATAAGGCATAATTGGTAGTGGTTGTGGTATGTCTCCTGTTATGCATCTTTGAAAGCTGCACTTCTGAACTCTTTCCATCACACAGAAATGTTGCTTACCATGACTTCCTCAGTCTCTTATTGCAGTAGGTTATTTCCTGATATCTTGGGCTCCTGACTTAGAGTAGGTTTTTGTGCACATGGTGTTTCTATGCGTAACAGCAGATAACTTTTAAAATGACTTGGCTGTTTAAATTTTAGATGGAGAGTTAGTTGTTGCAGGGGTTGTTGCCCAGCTCTGATGGGTTTATCAACTACAAATTAAGATTTGTTGGTAACTGCTTCTAAACAGAGGCTTCTTGTTTAGTGGGAGTGGAGAATCAGTAATTTAAACAGCATTATAACCATCTCAGTATCTCTGCAACTGTCACGAGAACCATTTTCCAGAGGGCAATTGTTCTGTGTTCGTAGATTCTGGCTCCTCATCTTCATCTGAAGAGGAAAGACCGAAGAGATCCAATGTGAAGAACGGGGAAGTTGGTCGGCGCCGGCGCCATTCGCATTCCCGCAGCCCATCGCCATCTCCACGGAAAAGACAGAAGGAATCTTCCCCTCGGTAATTTCCTCTTACCATGAGCACAACTGCTTTTTTTTCTTAGATAGCTGTTGAGTTCGTGTGTTCGTTGTGCAGCTGTCAGCAGTTGCCCAACAGAACTAAGTCGTGCCCAGTTAGCCCAAACTTGTACAAGCAGATAATCTTTCTTTCACCAAAATAACTTAAAGAAGAAAGTGAGGACCTCAGTGCTGGTTATACAGCAAGCCTCCTGTCCAGTGACACGCTTGTGATTTGGGATGTAATACTTTAAACCCCTGCTATGAGCTACACTTCTGCAAAAGTTGATGTAATTCCTTTAAAACTGGCAACCTTTGAAATGGCCGAGCTGAGCTGGGTTTTGAATACAGACTGTTTTTTGTTATCTGTCCTCAAAGCATCTAGCACTGCATGTCATGCAAGGGATGCCAGGTTAGATGGACCCTTGGTCCATTTCGAGACTGTGTTCTCTTTATTTGTTGAGAATTACTCTGAATCTGTTTGAACATGTTCATTTCTGCCTGGAGGATTGGGCAGTTAGATTTTTTTTGTCTTTGTTTTGTTTTCCTTCCACTGCTGTCAGGATGCAGATGGAAAAGAGGTGGCAATCGCCAGTGATGAAAAGGTTGGTTAGAAATTAATCTGTTTAACAGTATTTACATATTGAAAATCATTTAGACTCTTACTTTGTTACGGATAAGAGCTTCTGTCCTTCAAGTGTGCACACTCACAGCACCAAGATGAGGGCAGTTCAGACCGATCTGTCCCATGAAGGTTTGGGTATTGGAACATTTCACTAGCAGGACAAAATACAACAACAAATTCCAGGAACAAAACAAACAATGCTATGTAAAACAGAATACAAAGATTTTAAACTATCTTGCAGCATACTTAAATTCACCTATTGCCTATCATGCAAGTACTTAAACATATTTAATTAGTGCAACTGTGACACTTGGAGACTGCTATTTTCCCAGGTCATAGAAGAATATTGCATTTTGAAGCAAAGCCTCATCTATAAAAGTTGTAACTAACTGCCTTGTAGAACAGCAACCAGGCTGCTTGAAATATAATTTCAAATTCTTTAATGAGCCCTTTAATTCTTGATTACTCTCATTTTATCCTTTATCATTTTAATTTATCAGACTGGCTCTAGAGAAGGAACTTGTTTCTTTACAAAGTGCCAGTTTTCCTCCATTTGTTAATGCCTCGAAAGTACACGGTTTCTTCCCATTTCTCCAGCAGTCTGTGTTAAACCTTATCGTGGAGAACAGAAAATGACTCATTTGCTGAATAACTTGAATCCAGATAGCTGCAGCTGAGCAGCAGCTCTGATTATTCTTAGCATTTCAAGAAGTAAGTTCCTTTGGATTTCAGATCCATAGACGAGAGCTATTTCCAAGAACGAAGTTTCATGCTGTTCACATCGATCCAACTTCAGGCTGCTGCTGGAAGTCTGACTGTGGCAGCATGAAAACATCCCTGGTTCCTTGGTGTTGTACACCAAGCAGTCGTGTCACTGTGTGATGGCAGAGGTGTTTGTAAGCTGGCCTGGCTTGTTAGATGATCTCTAGATTCAGTGCAAGGAAAGCCGCAGGAGTGAGCTTTGAGGAGGAGAAAACGGAAGAGTGGGGCTTCCTCTTTGGCATTAGAGGTTCTAGCAGAATTAAAAGCACACGAGCGAGGCAATATTGTACAGTGGAACGAGAAGGATGAACTCCCAGCTCAGGTGCAACTTTTCTGAGTGATCTCTTTCTCTGTTCAGTAGGAGGAGGAGAAGCCCATCCCCACCACCCGCCCGGCGACGGCGCTCTCCTTCCCCAGCTCCCCCTCCCAGGCGACGGCGCTCGCCCTCGTTGCCCCGCCGAAGGTACCGTGTTGTCTTCTCACCGTGAAGCAGTCGCTTTTGGTTTGTTGACTCCCAGCTGTGACCTGTAAAAAGAAATGCCGTGGTGGAGGAAAGCAGTTCCTCGATGCGCAGCTTGCTGAGGGGGACGTAGTTTTGCTGCTGAGGTGTTCTGAGGTAGCTGCGTGGTCTGCTTGTAGTTTGATGGCTGTATCAGGTGCTGAATAACAGACCTTTCCAAGAGGCCTGCTATTGTATAAAGTTTTAACTAAGCTTTAGAGGAACACCTGTGTAATTTTTCACTTTTTAGGCATACTGAATGACACTGGGAACAGATTCCCATGCCTGTGTGGTGCCTAAACATTTATTCTCTTCGCAGGTCTCCATCGCCGCCCCCACGCAGACGCTCCCCTTCTCCACGGAGATACTCCCCACCGATACAAAGGCGATATTCTCCTTCTCCACCTCCCAAGAGAAGAACGGCTTCTCCTCCTCCCCCACCCAAACGACGAGCGTCGCCTTCTCCCCAGTCCAAACGCCGAGTCTCCCATTCCCCACCCCCAAAACAAAGGAGCTCTCCAGCTGCTAAGAGGCGTTCGCCATCCATATCTTCCAAACACCGCAAGGGTTCTCCTCCCAGTAGGTCCAATCGGGAAACGCGTTCTCCGCCACAAAACAAAAGGCATTCACCTTCACCAAGGCCTAGAGCTTCTCATACCTCTTCAAGCCCACCCCCGCTGCGAAGGGGAGCGTCAGCATCGCCCCAGAGAAGACAGTCTCCTTCTCCAAGCACTAGACCCATCAGGAGGGTGTCGAGAACACCGGAACCGAAGAAGACAAAGTAAAAAAAATCCATCTTATTTGTCGGTGGTTTATTACTGTTATTTTTTTAATAACAAAAGTAGCTAGGGGGTCACATGACAGTGGCTCTAATGCGTGTTGAGGTTGATCGAGTGGTGGAGGTGCTGCTCTGCTTCCACTTTCGTACTGCCAAATCCTGAAGGGGGATTTTCCTGAAGCTTATTTTAATAGGTGCTTCCAATCTGAAGTGCAGCACAGGGAGAGGCATTAAAGAGACCATAGAGTCTGAGGGCTCTGCTGGTAGTACAACAAAGCGCTGGGAGCGAGCAGATAAAAACTCACAAGCTTTGTTCCTAGTGTTGCTTAAAGCAAAGTGAACTTTGTCTTATTTTAAAGCTCGCTGCGGTAGGGAACTGATACTTCTTATTCATTCATAAATAATTTCCTACCTGGCTGTGCAAGACGTAAAAATACTTAATGTTAGCAGTTGTCTTTAGTGGGATGGCTGCTTTTGTGAACAGATTGTCCAAAGCACGGTGCTCACCTACTCCTTCAGGAAAAAAACATTGTAGTTGAACGTTTGCACTCTTTCTTCACTGGATGGTGAAACAGCATTGCTATTCTCTTGAGTTTTAATAGAGTCATAAATTAATCATGTCAGGAAAAAAAGGGAGCAATTACTCCTGACCAACAATAGTCTTATTGCTTAACAAGCTATCAAATTGCCGTATCCTTTTGCATTGCACATGCACGGTGATGTAAGATTGTTTTGCCCTTTGTGATATATGCCAGCACAGTAACTTAATTTTTTTTTTTAAGTGACTCCTTAACCAAGTTACAAACACATTCATTTGACTTCTGACATTTTCACTCCTTTGTTTCATCTCTTACATCTCCAATGCTAGAATCTAAGTGTAGCTTTTCTGTTTCCAAGGGCTTCCACCCCAAGTCCACGATCTGCGAGGCGGGTGTCATCGTCACGGTCTGCATCGGGATCACCTGAGCCAGCTCCAAAAAAGCACCAAGGGCCTCCATCTCCTGCTCGATCTCGTTCCCCTTCTGCAAACTGGTCACCTGCAAAAAAGGCTAAAAGTCCAACTCAGAGCCCATCGCCTGCAAGGGTATTTGGTTGCTCTTTGGGGTTATGTGGCATTATTTTCGTGAAGACTCAGTTCTGAACTGAGTAGCCTTGGAGTGGCTTTCCGTAGTTACAAAATTAAACTTTTGTAGCACGTGTTTCAAGCTTGATACTTCTGAGTCTGGAGAAAGTGCTATTATATACATGTTAACTTCTGAAAGAAAAGACTTCGGCAGTTCCTGAAGGTTCTGGGCTTATTTAACAAGTATGCTTCACTTGTAGTGAGTTTAATGGCCTATGAAGTGAGGTGGTCTTACTTGTGCTTAGCACTCTTATTTGCCAGCTATTCATAATAGGAAAAAGATTATTTGGCATACTTACCTGATCTATGAATTTGCTTCCTAGGGACATCTCACTTGCCAGGGGATTGTTTGAGGGAGTTAGGTTTCACCTCCAGTATTCATTTCTATGAAGGCCTGTGTGTCCTCACTGCGACACGCGTATCGAGTCGGCCTGCTGTTACGTTCTGTGCTCGGCCACAGCACGGCCATGCACGCAGGATCTGCCTTCTAGGGGTGCTGCTGTTCCCTTAGCAGTGTGGCTTCCCCTGTTTCTGAAAGCACTCTGTGTTTCCCTGAGTGTCAGGAGTTGCACGGCCCGTCTGAATTGCCCAGCGTGGTTGTGGGTTGCTTTTACCGGAGTTTGGGAGTCTTGGGAATGAGTTGTATTTGTTGAATTGTTGATTGCAGAATTCGGATCAAGAAGGGGGCGGAAAAAAGAAGAAGAAAAAGAAGGACAAGAAGCATAAAAAGGATAAAAAGCACAAGAAACACAAAAAGCATAAGAAGGAAAAGGCCGCAGTGGCTGCAGCAGCTGCTGCTGTGGCTGCAGCGGATACCACCTCAGCACAGGAAGAGCAGGAAGCAGAGACAGAACCCAAAAAGGTACGAGCTCGGTTCCCGTGTTTTAGTTTTTCAGAGTCCAGTCTAAGAAAATAGATCTGAAAGTCCCCTGTCCTGTCGATATAGCAAATAACAAACCTGTGTCAGGACTGCAATGTGATTTCACCCGATGCTTTACAACACTTGGGCCGCGGCCTTCCAGCTTAGCTTCCCGTTTGTGAAGAAATGCTTTCTCTTTGTTTCAAGGAGACAGAGAGTGAACCAGAGGACAACCTCGATGATCTAGAAAAGCACCTGCGGGAGAAGGCCCTGAGGTCGATGAGGAAGGCGCAGGTGTCCCCACCATCTTAGGCTGAATCCTTTGATATAATGTACATTTTATTTGGTTTGTACTCAGAATTCAATTTCAAATTGCTAAATGTGTTTGAGCTTTAGAATATAACATTTGTTGTAATAATTGCTAGGTTGAGGTTCACCATGTACAAAGGGCATGGATTTACATTACAAAAGGTGTCCACAGTGTACTAGTGACATTCTTTCATTGACAGTCAACATAATTTCCTTTAGAGCGAGACTTCTTAGAAGCGGTAGGAGTTTGTTTTGAAGGTTTTAAACATGGCCATCAGCTCCCTGGTTTCTTTGAAATTCAACCGAGCCTTTTAGAATAATTTGTGAGGGTCTCATTTGACTTCTTTTGTATCCACTCACATTATGCTACTAACCTTTGTGGTTTGTAAGCCTGCCCAGAAGTAAAACCACTGCAGAATTACCAAGGAAGTACGTATATTTTAATGCTTTCTACTGTTGCCTGTACAGTCTCCATTAAAGCAAATCAAGAATAGCAATTTAGAGTGGTACATAAATGAAAGCATGTTGTTTACCAGGACACTGTGGGTTTATATTGATGTAACATGTTGATTTGGAACACTGGAATTTCATTTGTATTTTTGGTTTTTTGGGTTTTTTTTGTTTTTTTTTTTTGTTTTTAAAGGGCAGTTTCCATGATCAGCAGTCCCAGAACAGTTCCTTCAGTTACATAAATTCTGTTTGTGAGATGTCGTTGCCCCATTCATAAATCTTGTCTCGTTAGGGTTCCTCTGAATGGAGTGAGCCACTTTCAGAGATGTGGTCTTTGGAAGTGTGAGGAACCCGAACTTTGGATATTGTCATGTTTTCACTGTTTTTTTTTGTTTTTGTTTTTGTTTTTTTAACTAAAGCTATATAAAGCTTGTGGATTAAACAAAATAAATTTCTAAATTTAAAGAGACGTTGCCTATTTGTATATGAACACCTCTCTTTGCTCAGCAGCTTCCTTTCGTACAGGGGGAATGAAGACAGGTAACAGATGATCTGAGGAATCCTGCTGCCTGCGAGGTTGCTGCTGTCAATTCTTTAAGCTTCAAGCTCTGGTTCAGAAACCAAACCAGGTCTGGAGTCTGAGATCCTCTGGAGGGGGAGGGCTGGAAACGTGGCTTTGGAAACTTGTGTCCTACATCGGAAGCAGATGGGATGTGCACAATTAAGTATAGATATCTGATTAGTCTTTTTATCTGACACGGTGTAGGATCTCAAAGTGAAGCTGGTGTTCTGCAGGCGCCCAGTGGAAGGGCTGTCTCTAAAGCTGCTTCTTTCTGCATTTCCTCATATACTGAATCTTCTGTTTCTTAGCCCAAGCGTACACCGAGTGCTAGAGCGCTTATAAACATCATCCATCAACAGTGTTAACGTGTCACCTGCTCTGTGTGTGTGATAAATGGAGAAACATCCCGAGCAACACGTGAGTGACGTTTGGTGCTGTGACACTGCAGACCCCAGCAGTGTTTGATGCGAACGCCGTCGCTTCGCTCTCTTTTCCCTCTGATGTTCCTTGGCAGCACAAACGATTCCGAAGTTGTCTTAGAGCACAACACGCGCAGCCTTCACCAGGTTCCTTCCTTCCAGTTTCCACATTACTTTTCCCATGGCTTCTGTGAGCTCTGTGTGCTTCTTAATCTGAGCATGAATAGAAGCTCTTTGCACCTGCTCGCTGCCTGTGTCTCTGGCAGTTCATCTTTCCTTTCCCCTGTTTTCCACTTCCTGCCCCTCAGATCTGTGTTCTGATGGAGGATTTTGCTGTTGGTTCTTTGGAAAACCCACAAAGAGACACCAGGACCTCCCCAGACTCGGGCATCCCCGGCACTTCTTTGCCTTTGGAGGTTCTATTCTTAGGTTCCCCCCCCCCCCTTCTTTTTTTCTTTTGAATGTCGATCCATAAGGAATAATTAAAAGTTTGGAAAGAGCAATTACTTATGCTTTTCAAGAAAGGTTTCACTTCTAAATGGAATTCAGCTTCATATTTTGCTTCCTTCCCACTCAGCCAGATCCCACGTTGCATCCAAATCCTCACTAAGGGATAGCAAGCCTTCTCTTCTGTGTTCCCACACCATTTCTCACTGTTTTGGCTACTGTTGTGCAGATACTTCGTTTCAGTACCAAACCACTCAGAGATGATGCCCTTCAGTGTCCGTGTCTGCGCTGTGGTGCTGAGCTGTTCCCTTACAGCACTGGGTTCCTTCCTCTCTTAATTAATTGTCTGTAACAGCCATCGCATCGTGCAAAGTCACACTGCTCATGATCTGTTTACCTCTCAGTCTTGGTTTAACCTCTTATCTCTGTACCTCGCCCCTTTTATCTGCTGCCATGGTGTTGTAGCTCACAAGGTGACCATGTAGGACGCCTGGTTCAACGTCACGGCGTCTCTGGTGCGTGAATCACGCTGTCCATTTTGTTCTGGATCTGCTAATTCTGTGTGTTTCCATGTCAGCCCAGGCAGCCCTCCTGGAGCGACAGGTGAATGGGTTTGTGGAACTGAATGGCTGGAACAACTGTCGCTACGCAGAGAATATCATCAAGCTTAATTAGATGGTAATAATTCAGATAGCAGTCAGTCCATGGGAGTGAACACAGGGATGGAATGAGTCACTGACAGTTTGATATCTGTGGTTCGTGGTAAAGAACGATGTATTTGTTGTGTCAACACGCAGGAAACAATAGCAGGTGTGTGCAGTAACTTAAAGTCCATAGCAACTCGCTGTAGGACTGAATTTTTCCACTTGTGTGCCTTTGGGAGAGGAAACTTTACGGTCAGGACGGGGTCTGTCCTGCTGCTCCGTGGCATGCACGGCTTGCAGCGGGGCATTAATCTGTGTTTTGGTTCCATTTCCAGGCAGTGACATCGCAGGAGGACAGTGCTCACCCCGGCCTGTGCAGCTCTGGGAGAGAGAAATAGCTGTTAAGCCATCGGCCACAGCCAGGCAGGTGGAAAGTAAAGTTCTCATGCTTTGTTTTAATTAACCCTTCACCTCAATGCAGTCTGGGGGAGGGAATTAAAAAAGAAATGGGGGGTATTTAACAACATCCCCAGCTCCATCTGTTAACTGTGTGGTAGCTGTACAGGGATGGTGTATTGAAACAAAGAATGGCATCGGGGGGGAAGAGCTCAGTGTCCAGGCAGGGAAATGCTGTGGCAGTGCCCCCCCCCTTCTCAGCACTGATGTGGAAGAATTACCTTTGTCACCACGATGATATTTTTTTAATGAGACAGAACTGCTCTGGATCCATCCCAGCTTATTAAAACCTTTGCAAGTCCACACGGGGCCGAGGGGAGAACGCTGCATAAAGTGCACGATCACCAAAACAAAACCGAGCTCGCTCTTATTTATTTTTAATCCGTTACAAGCACGTGAATGAATCCTTCCATTATTGATGCTCTGGGAATAAAGGGCGCTGTTCTCACAGGCTCCACTTTCAGCTTCAGCTCTGCTCTCCGGCTCAGGGAAAGCGGCCGCATCGCTGCCACCCCGGGCAGAGGTGACTGCGTGGAGCCGGGCAGGGCCGTGTCATTCCCCCCAGACTGCACCCATCCATGCAAAGCGTTCACCACCACCAGGGCTGGGTGAGCAGGATGGTGCCAGGTGGGTGGCATGGACACGGGGACCTTCCCTGCACTGTGAGGCTTTGCCACAATGCCAGGGAGCCCCCAAATCTGCTGCCTCCAGGCGAGCACCGACCCCCAAGGACGAGGGGCAGGTGGTGACTTTCTGCCCGCTGCCAGCAGAGGGTTTGGGTCTGTTGTCTCAATACGCACGTTTCTGTTACTAATGAGGAACCACGGCGTCATCTGAATTTCAACAGCATCACGGATGCAGCCCTGCTAATTGCTCATTTGGAGTGTTAAAAGGGAATGGTGTGAAACCTGCATCTCATCGGGAGATCGCAGCAGAGCGGTGGAACCACCACGGCACGGAGCAGCTCTGCCCAGGCCCCACTGCTGTCACCTGGGGTGGATGCAGAGGATCTGGAGGGGGAAGTGCCCCAATGTGGGGCTCCGAGTGGCTGTTATCACAGCACTGCAGCATTGCTACGGGAGCATTGCATGGAAAAGCCATTGGGCTTGAAGAGGTGACGATTACAATTGCAAAACCAAACACCCGGTGCTCAGAACAACCAGAATTTCAGCCCGAGCAGGCAGAGCGTGTGCTGCAGGCAGCAGGCTCAGCCGTGGGGAGCTGGGGAGCACTGTGCCCGCAGGATTCACTGCTCGCCCCGTCCCCACGGCTTTGGGTTCAGGCCCAGCTCTGCGCCCGCTGTGTGCAGCGTGGGGCTGCGGGGGGTCAGGGAGGTGGGGCGGTTCCTGCTGCTGTGTTGAGAGCTGCCAGCGCTGCAGATGTTGCTGCAGTCCAAAGAATTGTATCAAGGAAACGATTTCTAAGTCCTCGTTAGCACTGCGCGACCTTCGCTTCTCATCCCCGAACGCGTTTCCTTTTTCTTTTTTTCGAGGCCTTTGGAAAAATCTGGCTCCTTCCACGGTGACTCAGAGGGGAGGAAACGCGATCCCTGCTCCGTGTGCCACCCCCGGGGCAGAGCGGAGCTCACAGCATCGCAGCCCTCACCCAGAGAAGCACTGGGAGGGCTGGGGCCGTTCCTTCCAGGTGTGCGGGTGGAGGAGACAGGGAGATCTCAGTGCCTCTCGTGCTGGCGCTGGGCAACATCCAACAGAGCCCGGCCCCATCCTCCCCACCCCCACCCTACAGATGCTGCTCAGATCCCCCCTCACCCTTCTCTTCTCCACAGTGAGGGTGGATTATCAGGTGCCTACGAAGACTGCGTGACTTTGTACCGAGCGGGCACGGGGATAAGGAGGGTTTGGTGCTGGGTTTGGGGCAGCTTTATTCCAATGTTTGCCTACAAAGCAGAGCCCCCGGTTCTGGTGCTGCTGTTGGAAGCGTGCCCTGCGGTGGCCGGAGGAGAGCTCCCTCTGCTCAGACCAGAGCTGTCGCTGTCCCCATCTGCAGGCAGCCCTAGAACAGAGATCCAGGAGGAAGCACAGGTGGACCATGGCACTGCAGCACGGCTGGGTTGGAAGGGACCCCACACCCCTCAACTCCCCATGTCCCCTCGGATCCTCTGTCTGCAGGGGGAGGCTCCGAGCCATCCCCCTTCCCCAGTGCTTCAGTGGCACCGAAGGGAGCGAGGTGGGAGCTCTGCGCGGAGCAGTGTTCCCGTAACCCCATGCGGGGACCCAGCACGGTGCAGACAATGCGTGCTTTGTCCACCTCTGTTCTCTCCGAGCCGTGAGCGCAAACACTGAACGCAGAACGCGTTAATTACCGTCCAGCTCCCCGGGATAAGGCCCATATGCCAATATGGGAGCAAAGCACACGGCTGCACGGGAAGCGCCGCGATCGTGACGTGACGCTGAGCTGCAATGATTCCTTCTTGATGAACGCTTCCTAGGAACACGCGGCCCTTCGCCCTTTGTGCTGGGAGCAGCACAAACCGTGGGGCCGTGCAGAAGAGGGGAGAGCAAGGAATCGTGGGGTGGAGCCCGCTTGGCATGCAGCGATGCTGTGAGCAGCGTTGGCTTTGGGCACGGCGCTGCGCGGTGCTGCGTCCTCAGCTGCTCGCTGGGCGCCCGCACTTGGTGCCGTGATTTGGCGTTCAGCCCGGCCAAGAATGAGCCACCTAGGGACAGCTGGCCGCGCAAACTGCCAACTGTCTGACACGCACGGACGGACGGACAGACGCACATACACGCAGACAGGCGGCTGCTCGCCCCCCGCACGGAGCTTCGGGAGCAAGCACTGCTCAACGTGGAGACAATGAGACAAAAGTGAGCGCTGCCCGTGCGACAAAGCAGCCCAACCCGGCGGCGGGGGATGAGCGCAGCCCCAGATCCCTGCCCATGCAGGAGCCGAGGGGAGCTGGTGGTTGTGGGGAGCAGGGGCTCCGTGCATCGCCCGCAGCCCGGCCCGGGATCCCGAATTGCGCTGGAAGGAGAGTGCTGTGTTTTTCACCCAGGCGCTGCGGTTTCTGCCCTTCTTTCTCACCCACCCACCCCTGCTCAGAACTGCTCTGCCAAACCCGGCCGGCTGCTTGCAGGCCTTCCCCGAGCAGCTGGGATGGGGATGTGGGGGGGGGGTGTGTGTGGGGAGGGTAAGGTGGTGCCCCGCATTCAGAAACACAGAGCCATGCTCGAGCTCCGGGCGCAACGTCCGCCGCCTCCGCTTTCAAAAGCGCTTGGAAAGCTCGGGATGGAAAACCGCTGCGTAAAGGCCAGAGTGCTGAGAAGGGAAACAATGGCACACTGTGCTGCTGCCCGGCCAGAGGGAAATAAGGCTCAATGCAGCATAAAATAACACGGAGGGAGCGACCTGCTGCTCCGTGTGGAGGTGGGGGGCCGGGAGCGCTTTGTTCCGGCTCCTGGGCTCTGTGCAAACAGCTCCGAACGCGTCACTGAACTTTTCTGACTCGTTTCTCGCAGCTGTGAGCGGAGGGGACGGGCTGTTTATTCTGTAAAGCTCGGGCAAACGAATTGCCAGGTATGACTGCAGAAATCTGCCAGAACGCAACCGGCAATTACAGAAGTGAGAAACAATCGGGAGCCGTTCAGAGCCGCTCCGAGCAGCGTCGAAGGCGGAGATCGGTTTGAATGGAGAGGAGGAGGGGTTGGGGAGGAGGAGGAGGAGGCCGCTGGAGAGCAGGAAACTGTCGTCTCGAAGGCAAATAACCGAAAAGACGTCGAGCAGCGGACGAGGCAGCGCGCAGCGAGCTGCTCTGCAGGGGAACACCACGTGGATTCTTTTGTAGAAGGAACCCAGCAGCGTCAGAGCGGGCAGCTCCTGGTGCTGCTGCAAACAACGGCTGCCCGCACCTCTGCTCTGCCCCGCACCCACTGCCAGCAGCCCCGGGGGGTGGGGGTGGGGAGCTGCTGCTTGGCACCGCGGAGCTGGGGGCACTGGGACCCTCAGGGCAGCAGCGGGGGCACAGCTCCCAGCCTCTTGTGCTGTGCTGTGCAGCAGTGTAGCAGAAACCCCTCATTGGCAGCCTTGGTGGGACACCTGCCTCAAACAGGGCAAACTTCTTCCCCAGCCATGCAGCAGCAAACACGAAGCCCCAGGGCTGGTGCAAGCTCTCCGTGACAATCCCGCTGATGGGAAGCGTTCCCCATGGGAAGGGTTCACCCCTCCCCTCCCCCCAGCGCTGCGATGAAGGCAGCCTTTGTGGCCCAGCTGCCATTAACTGCAGGCGGAGGTTCCCGGGCAGGGCCGGGCGCTGTTTGGTTACGGTGACACCTCCGCCCCGCGCGGGCTGTCCCACCCCGTGAGTCACAGCGGTTCCTTGGACTCCGTCAAGCAAACAGGAAAGCCTCCCGCCGCCGGGGAGGGCTGCGAGGAGCGGGAACGAGTTATTTTGGGGAAAAAGCTGGAAAAGGGCGCACGGTTTAATTTCATCCCGCCGCTCCGCCCAAGTCTCCTGCCGCATTTTCTCGCTCGGCTCCTCAGCCCTTGGCCTGAATAGCGAGGCAGAAACTGGGCTGGAGCGCGGATCCCCGCCCCTCGCAGCGGCCGTTCCGGGCAGCACGGAGCGCGCTCTCCCCCCGCACGGTGCCGCGCCCAGCGATGAGCTCAGCCGCCCGCGCCCACCAAGCGCTGGCCCCGCCCCCTCTGATATTAGCCACGCCCACTCCGTCTTGACCCCACCCACATCTCAATAGCCACGCCCCTAAAATTCCGGACACCGCCTACATCTCCGCTAGCTCCGCCCACCCCCGTCTTGTCCCCGCCCACTTCAGTGTTAGCCACGCCCACCTCAACACAAACCGCCCTCGAGTTCAGCCGCACATCCACCCCGCTGTCCCCGCCCCCCGCCCCAGCCCCGCCCTCCTTCTGGCCCCGCCCCCTTTTCCCGGCCCCGGGGCGCTGTGCGTTGTGGCGCGGGGCGGGGCGGGCCGCAGTCGCGCGGCGCGGGCGAGGCGAGCGGCGGAGTTCCCGTCCCGGCGGCGGCAGCGGCGGCGGGCGAGGCGAGAGGCGGCGACGGTGACGGTTGCGGCATGGCGCTGTCCGTGCCGGTCAACGGGCTGAAGGAGGGCGACAAGGAGCCCGTCATCGAGCTCTTCGTCAAGGTACGGTCCGGGCGCGGCTCGGGGCGCTCCGGCCGTTGGCCGCCCCGTACCTCCCGCTCCCAACCGCCGCTCCTCGCGCTCGGCTCCGCGCACAGGGGCGCAGCGGGGGCGCGGGGCGGCGGCGGGTGACGCCCGTGGCGCCGCGCGGGGCGGCCGCGCACAAAGGGCCGGGAGGGGCGGGGCGAGGCGGGCGGCCCCATCGGTCCTATCGGCCCCGGCCGTCGGAGCCCCGCGGGTTTGGCCGTCGGAGCCCCGCATGACGCAACACTTCCCGTCGTGCGGAGCCCGGCGGTGCCGCTCCGCTGTTCCGCGCGGTGTCAGAAGTGCCGGGGGATGAATGGTGCCCGCGTTCTTCCTGCTCGGAGCTGCTTTGAATAAAGCCGCCCCAGAAACAAAGCGCGTTGAGCGCTCCGGCTGAAAGTTTCCTTCGGGTGCGGTAACGCGGCGATGCGACGCCTCGGTACGAGATGTCGGGAAGCGCTCGGTGTCACCGCCCCGAGCACCGGGAGCTGCAGCGCTGCCCGTGGGACTCGGCGAGGAGCTGCTGAGCGCGAGCTCCGTTGGGTGAATGAAATCCTCGGCAGGTTGGGTGTTGCCCTTTCCAGACTCCAAGTGGCATCCGAGCAGGACGCAGGGACAGCGTTGCACCCCAGGCCTGATGGGAGCCGGAGTGTCGAACTCTTTGGCGTTGGGTTGGAGCTTTCTGGTACGGCGAGTTATGGGTGGAATTATTTGGAGCAGGGCTGCTTTGGGGTAACGTGTCTTTGTTTGACCTGAAGTCCGTTCACCGGTTTCTTTATGTTTAAACAAATTGGAGCAGTTGGGGATGGCAGAAAGAGCTGGAGGCAGCAGGGATGCGCTGCGCAGAGCTGTGCAAGGGGTGTTTCGTGCGTGAAAGAAAGCAAAATCACTTCTTTTCTTAGGAAAAAAAGATGCATTGAGTCTGCTCGGTATCGGACCAGCGATGATGCTGGTGTCTATGAAAGGGAAAAAGCAGGGAGCGTTTCTGTCACCCTCGGCTGAAACTTCTTTATCAGCACGGGTGTAAGAGGGCTGTGCTCAGCAGCACCGGCCGACGCCGTCTCCCTGGAGGACGCCTTTCTGCAGCGCTGCGAGCTGCCTGCCTCCAGGACAGAGCTCAGGTTAGGAAGCATTTGGGCTTGTTTGCCTTCGTGCTCGTCAGGTAAGGGTTGTTTTCCTGGAAAATCCTGCAGAGGAAGAGCACCTCCACCCCAAAGCCACCCCGGCAGTTGTCGGCTGGGCGTTGCTGCCTGTCCCACACTGCACTGGAGCTGTTCAGCCTTATGGGAGTAGTGGTGTTTGTGAAGCCGACGGAAGCTTTGTTTGCTGCCCGTCTTGCCAGGCTCATCCCTTCATGCAAATGCAAGCAAAGTAGTGAGACGCTGACGGTGTCTTTCTCGAGGAGCGCTAGATTTTGCTTTAGTCCCTTTCTGTCAGTGGGAAGCACGGCGTCTGTGTTTGCTTCACGGCTTTCTGCTGGTTCCGGGTGCAGTCTGGCAAAGCCCGGAGTTACACAGTGAGTGTTAGAACGGGCTTGTTTGAAGTTATCTGCATTGCACAGCGCCTGGGGTCTGGGTTCTGCCCCAGCGCTGTCAGCCAGCAGCTGTTCCGATGGGGCAGCAGAAGGACTTTGTGACCAAGGGAGAGAAATCTGTGCCAAATGTCTGCGGCTGAAGGGCGGCAACTGCATGACCTGTGCACAAAGGATTGCAGCAGGCAGCCGGGCTGGCACGGCTATGGTTAAAGCTGGGGAAGGAGAACTATGGAGCAGGGGGAGCTGCCTGGCTTTGTGCCCAAGATGTGGGGGTTGAATCTTGTCGACCCGATGGGGTGGGCACACCGTGAGCCTTCAGTTGTAGGTAGATGGGGCTGCTCGATGCCCGCAGCGCCTTTGGGCTGTCTGTTGTGACTGGTGTTTTCATGGGCTGTGATGAAGGATGTGCAGGAGTAGGGGACTGAGGTAAGAAAATGCTTCTGTTATGGTGCTGGAATGAGGTAATAATGTGTTCCTTGGGCTCACAATGAGTAACTTTCAGGAGCCATTCTGCTGGGCTGCCTGCAGCCCCTTTTAAACTAAGTGCAAATATTTTTCAAGTCTTTCCTCTGAGAGCTGGTAGGAGAAACTAGTGATGTATCAGGTTTCATTTGGTTTCCTCGTATGTGTGCATGTATTATTAATGGGGGAGGCCTGATGATATGCCCTGGTGGCATTGCAGAGTAGTGAAGACTCCATCACCACAAACTCAAGCTTTGTGATCTGAATACAACATGCGCAGGCCATTTACAGTTGCAGTTTAGGAGCTCATCTGTGGATTTTCAGTGTAAATACAAAGTGTGCCTGACCGCTTTGGTCAAATAGGACCACTCATCTGTGGAAACCACAGGACGGAGCCTGCGTCGTTTTGGGCTGTGTACAAAGGAGGTGGAGATGGAAGCTGCCCGCAGCACGGCCCTTGGCATCCCAGAGGGCAGGGAGGGATCGCGCTGTGCTGGTAACAGCAAGGTGACAGCAGGGGATCGGTGTGCGAGAGGAAAAACCCAACAAACAGGACATCTGTGGTCGTCTGTCTGATGGCAGGAGGCACTGGGCTGTAGTAGATGTAGGTGATCACGAAGGAATATGCTGTCTTCTCCTGTGCAGCGTGTGTATGCTTGTAAATTAATTAGACCTTGGGTATCTGGCAGCTTTCAGTGAGACGTCGTTGCGAAATGGGGCACCTGCTTTGAAAACCTGATCGTTTCTGTGTCTGACACGCGGTTTGCCTGCAGATTGCTGTCTGTAGAAACCAGCTGTGAGCTCACGTTTAATAAATATCCCTCGCAAACTCCCAGTGGTTGTACCAGAGCCGTGTCCACACTGTCGCTGATGTGACCGACACAGAAGTTTGGCAGGTGAGCTCTTTGTCATCTGGGATCTAGGCCTGTCAACACTGAGCTCATGGCAGGGGGGGATGCAGAGAAGTGTGAGCTTTGTCTGAATTAGAGCACATGGATACGAGGAGGCAGCAAAGCTACAGACACAGCATCGCTTCCTGGGTGCTCCTGTCAGGGGCTGGATTGAAGGCTCTTCCCTTCTTCAACCAGCGAGCCACCTGGGTTTATCTTCTACGACTGAGAATTTTCTTATCCAGAAACCTCTTTGTCTTCTGACTTCTTATTGCTGATAGAGAAATCAGTGCGCCGGTTGAGACAATCCCCAGTGTAAACAATTATTATTATTTTTTTTCCCCCCCTTTCCAAACAATGGGAAGTGGGCCTAAAAAACATCTAGCTCTGATTCCTCCAAGGATGGCGCGGAGGAGCAGCAGTTTTTTGGTCAGGAGCTGCAGGTGGTGACTGTGGTGGGCCCTGAAGGAGCCGTGGCCACAGAGGTGTTCTGTGGGCTCACACATCTTTGCCCTCTGACCCACGGGAGGAAAATGCTGGGGGTCCCACAGAAGGGAAATGCTGTGGGCCTGAGAGGAGAGGTGCCGCTCGTGGCCGAGTGCGCTGAGTGGAAATAGTTGAGGAGAATGAGAATCCTCTTAAAAAAGCTGGCCTGTTGGGAGGTAAAGATAGCCGATGGCTGAGAGGCAACAGGCAGATGTGAGGAATGCATGTGTAGGAGGTGTGGTAATCCCTCCTGGGCAGCGTCAGTGCCCTGCGGCGGTCAGTGCTGCCCTGGGCCCGGCCTGGTGTGGTGGAGGGGCTCAGAGCAGGCGGCCATGCCACTGCCCGCCGTGTGGGCCCAGGAGCCCTGGGTCTGCAGCAATCTTTCGCCACCGAACTTCCAGATTTCGAGGGCTGTGTTGTCTCTTAGAGCTCTGCTCCGGGAGCCCAGCCAGGGAGTTCATTGGACTTTCAGCTGAACACTCATCGCTGTGCTCTGGTGGACTTTGTGCTCGGGGGTTGCAAGCACAAACTTCAGTGCACTTTATAAAAAAGGGGAGAAGATATCTGGGTGCTCCATTCCCTCCAGTGTGTGTGTTCCACTCCTCTCACGTGAAACATTTCGTTCAGTGCAACGACACGAGGCCTGCACTCTTGTGCATCAACACTTAACAGTTAAAACGTCCCCAAACAGAACCACTTTGTCTCGATGGGAGCTTAAATAGAACCTTGACGTCAAGGGCTGTAAATTCTTTACTCGGAATGTTGTTTTCTTCCCTCTAAAAGATAATGGTTAATTTCTTTAGACTTGTTTTGATTTCTTCTTCTTTTTTTTTTTTCTAGTTCAGGTCCAGCACACCACAGATTGTGGCACAATCTGATTTTTAGAGCTCTGAATGCCGTGTTTGTTTATGCAGAAGTTAAAAGCATAAGCTAAGCTGCTATTAATTACAGCCGTCTTTGTGTGCGAGTTCTCCAGGAGTTCAGCCTGATTCCTCGTATTGTTGGCGAGACAAAGGGCAAGGAACTCTGTGCGAGGAAAGGAAATGACTCCGTTCTGTGCACTGAATATCCATATTAGGTATAAACTAAATATAGGAGTGTAATCCAGGAGTGAAGTCATATCTGTGTATTTTCATGGGAAGAGCTAATGAGATCAGTCAGTGCTACTGGATCGGCTTCAGAGCTTTTTGGCTCCGTTAAAGAATTACTATTTTGGCTAGACTTGGGTCTGTACTTCGTTTAAAAATAGCAGCTCTCCGAAGGAAATCATTTTTTTACGTGGTTTTGTCTAAAAATAAAGCGAAAGAAGGCACAAGTACGTTGCTGTCGTCCTTCAAAGTGATGTTTTCGCTGCCCTAGTGTGACACTCTGTGCTGGATCCTAATGAGATGAAGCGGAATGTCCCGAAGGAGGAAGCTCTGCTCTGCAAATGAAGAGCTTGGATCCCGTTGCCCAAGGGATGTGGGACACACTCACGGCTGTGCCTTTCAGTGCTGGCACTGGAACCAGAAGCAGCAGCGAGCAAACCTCCCTCCAAACCTGCATGCTTTAGCAGCTCCAGAATAAAAATTCCAACTCCTGTTTCAGCCCAAGACAATGTTTTCTTTCCTTGCTAGAGCTTTTGAATGCCCTGTTAGCGGGGGGTACTGGTTCAGAACTGCAGCTCTGCTTCAGTGAGTTCTGAGAATTTGAGTAATGTTTTCATTTCTAGGCAGTTCTTCTGTGGCTATGGGTGTTTTCTTTCTGGTTTGGTTTTCTGGCAATTGGTTTTTAGCTGTGTTACTTCTTCCACGCACTGAGACTCCCAGACGATGGATTTTCTATAGAGAAACCCATAGAGCTGAATAGTCAACAGCATAATTGGCAGTTTCCTACTTAATATTGCAAGAATGTGTCAAGCTGCTGCGTAGCAAATTTCTGTGGGTTTGGCTGTGTTTATCTTATCTAGGTTTGTTACAACTGAATCACTTTGCTAAAGGTATTGCCTTGGTGTAAAAAGGGTGGGAAAGGTGAGCTTGCTTATTTTTCCTTACGTCAGATCAGGAGAAAGTCACATGTGAGCTATCTGTAGTAACCCCAGGCTTTTGTATTCATGACATTAAGCTAATTTCTCAATTGAAGGGAACGATGGATAGTACTTAATGCACGTTTTGATCTGACTCCGCATCTGATCCTCCCAAAGGATGAACGTGGGGTAATGTCTTTTCTCCAAAGAACTGGAAGTGCTTAATTAATTTCTACTGAATCACGAAGTTACTTTCATACATCCTGAAAAGCCCATTGCTTTTTTTTCCAAAAGCTTTACCCTAAAAAGCCGGTTGCGATAAGCAAGAGCTGCATGAAGCTGTCCAAGGCAAATCTGCTAATATTTTTGATAGGAGCAGCATTGCAAGGCTAAATACAGCTTCATCCTAAAATGGTCAGCTGCTGTACGAGCCAGATGTCTGACAGAGCGGTGGCTTGTTGGAAAGGCACTGACTGGAGGGGCTGTTTGAATGGGCTGATAAACCTTTCCTTTCCCAGTGTGGTAGTGAGATCTCTAGCAGTTGCAGGGAGCTCCATTTCTTCATTCATTTATTTTGCAGTGCTTTCTGAGTCTACGTGGATGCTGGCTGATGTGAAAGTTGGGTTGGTTATAAGTCAAGCAAAGATTATACAGCTCACCAGGAGCCAGTGGTGCTAGGGTTGCCTTTCCACTGGGTGGGGTGGGTGGCAATCATCATATGGAAACCACAGGTTAATCATCTGAGACTTTCGTATGGGCAGACGGTTCCAGGTATGAGCACACCTAACCTGATGAAGTGTTACCAAGCGTTGAGTTCCCTTATAAAGAATGAAGAGAGCGGTTGTGCTCATCGATACAGCTCATATGGGGATCAATCACTCGTGCTGTCCCGCTGCTGTGCCCCAGGTGGTGCCTGCCCACCCCTCCTCCTTGCACATCTTATCTGCAAGCCTTGCCCTGCAAGCAGCACGGAATTCTGTTTATCCAGCTCGGTGAGATAAAGGCCCGGGCTGAGCTGGAAGGATTGAGGCTGATGCTACCGGGCCGAAACATGCAGGAGCGATGGTTATCTGCTGCGTGGGGCCATGGGCATGCGTCGTGCTGCTTTTTCTCATGTTGTTTTCCCAGCAGATTTTTTTTTTTCTTTAGTTAAAACTGAGATGCAGATGGCTGCACTCAAGGCTTGATCTTTTATTATTATTGCTGTTATTCTTTTTAGTCTGTTTACTTGATCTATTGCAGTGGAGAAAATTGCTCTGAAGCGGCTCTTGCAGAGACATCCACCAAGCCACCTCCCTCCAGAAAGAGTCCATGTGTGACCAAAGGAGCAATGCATTGCATTGGCAGCATGGTGCTGCTCCCAGTGACACGGCATGGAGGTCTGAGCAGCAGCTCCTGCTGCATTCAATGCAGGAAGATAAGAACGGGCCTCTTGGGCAAGCACTTACAAAGCAGAATCCTTTGCCTCAAGAGCATTGAAGCCAGAAGTTTCTTGGCGTTCTGACCGCATTCCTTTTCCAGTATGTGCTCAGAATAACTTGGGACTTTTTGGAGCAGAAGTGGGACAACCCTTTGAATGCAGATAGAAGAGTCTACACTGAGTTAAGCTGTTCAGTTGCAGCTTTGAAAATGCATTAGTTTTTGTTAAAGTTACTGTTTGTTAGGGGACTGTAATCATTTTTTTTTTTTCTCTGATACAAGCAATCTGAAAACCCCTTAATGCTTAAACAGAAGCAGATACCATGAAATTCTTTGGTTATTTTGAATATTATGCTTATGCTGGGAGAGAAGAAAAGTTTCAGTACAAGTTGGCGTTACGGTATAAATACATTTGACCTTTTTTGGTCCTCACTGGAATTGCTTTGGGATTGGCATAAGAAAATGGGCCCTACTGAAAGCCACGGTTCTGTGCTGTGCCATAAGATCCCAACTATCTCTTGTTCTGTTCTGTGACTCCAAAGCAGTTTTGCTTTGGGTTCTCTATGGCCCAAGATTTCATTTGTAGCCCAACAAACCACCCCATTTCTTGAACTGGAGCACGGTTTATTTCAGCTGCGATCCTTCAGTCTTCCACTGGAAATAATACAACTCTGCAGTGCAAATAGATCGTGCGAAAGAAGACATGGGTGCAGGTGAGGTGAGACCTCCGCTGTGTGTTGTGTTAGCTAGCACTGCTGGCTGGCTTTGGTGTCAGAAGTGCTGAATTAAAGATGAGGAGTGAGCAGAGCTCTGTGTCATTCTGGTTGGCTTTGTGGGCTTAGCCTGGTGCACCTTGGGCAGTGCTTGGTCACACGTGAAGGCTGAGATCAGTTCTGTATCAAAGAATCGTTTCTGCTCCCAAGTGTACATTAGCCTGGGAAGTTATATGTGTATATATGTATTACTTAGGGTGGAATGGTGTGTTTTCAATATTGCTTTGTAAAGGGAGAGAAGATGCATGTGTTGGGGGAAGGGTAGGCCAGTGTAAATCCACGTTGGTGTAAATGTGCTGTGGGAAGTGCCTGTTCCAATGTGAACGCAGTGGCTGCTTCAGAGGGGAATTCTGAGATGTGCAGTGCAGTCTGGAGGGATGGGCTCTGGGGTTAAACATGAACATCCCTAGGAACATACAGCTGCTGGGGTACGCTGAGCGGTGAAGGCTTCCTTCGTGGTGGGAAGCAGGAACACATTCATCCATGCAGCAGCTCCCATCCTTACAGTGGTCACACGCCCAGCAGAAAGCTGTGTTGAGCTGAGTGCCCAGGCTGGCTGCTCTCTGCTTTCAGGAGATGCTTTTAGGATTTAGTCTTCCAGATGTCGACAGTTTAAGATGAACCAGTGTCGCCGATCAGCCCCAAGGTTTACTTGACTTCCCCAGGAAGGAGGAGGCAGTTTGTGATGTATGCAAAGCAAAAAAGCAAGCACAAAACCCAGCAACTTTCCTTCTTCAAACATTCATGAGTGGAAGTGGTGAAGGTTTGAAGAAACATGGCTCTATGTTGTCCACAACAAAGCATGAACTGGGGGCAGCGCAGGTCGGTTCGTGACTCCTCATGCTCAGGTGATGACTTCCCTGCAGAAAGGCATTTGAATTCTTAAAAGGTAAAAGATCTTTTTGAGTTTAAGACACTTGGGCTGAAAAGCTTGCTTTTTTGCCTGCCCTTTGGAAGTGCTGCTGCTCAGCTCTGTCACTTGCACAGTCTGTCTTCGTTCTCCCCGCTGGGGCCCCTGCTCAGTGGCTGGGAACTGGCAGAGAGCTGGAGAAAAAGCAGTTCCTTTGGTGAGTGCCCAAACCTTCCTCTGTTTTTTGTTCAAATGGATCTCCACCAGTCGGTGCCTGGGCTTTGCATTCAGCCCTTCCAGTCGTCTGCCCCACGCTTCACATCATTGTTAGATGTACTTTGCCAAAGGAGCACAGTCAGTATGTCCTACAGCACAGTAGCTATGGAGGAATTAGCAGAAGTCTAAAGACCAGGTTGATTAAAGTGATTCTTGGAAGTAATCTGATAATAATACGCAAAATCCTGTAATTTCTTTCTTTGTAACGCGAGGTACACGTGAAGATAATCTGACACATGCAGCGTTCTCAACTCCTGAACCAGGCTCAGGCTTTGCAACAGGATTCAAGGTTTCCACTGTCTACTTCTATCCCACTGAAAGCTCAGACTTTCCAGCTCAGCTCTGCACTCTGCCCTGTCAGAGCAGTGATGGGATGCGTGCCATCGCCGGGTGGCTCGCTGCTGTTATACAATAACCTTTCTTGTGGCAGAACTTGTTGATAAGTTTCCTATTAAAAAAAAAAAAAATGTCTTTGGAATATTGCTGCACGAGCAGCCAAGTCCCAGTGTGCTCAGCTCTGTTCTTGTAACACCCGTGGTACAGCCAAGGCTCGGAGCTGCTGGCTGCAGTTGGCTCGCTGCAGAGCTGTGCAGTGAGATGAGCAATGGGCTGGAAGATGGCTCTAATTAATTACTGCGCCTCGGAGGAGACGAAGGAATCAATCCAACGAACGACGTTGGCAAACTGCTGCTGAATGTGTGGCTGCTCGGTGTGAACTGAGCTGTCCTTGTAGGTGTATCTGCTACCAAAAACAACGCCGTGGGAAGAGCCAAGTGGAAAACACACAGAAATAAAATAACACAGAGGTCCAGGCGTACCGTCCTGATATATGAAGTGTGTTACGTGCTCTGAGGGTGCTTACCTTTGGGTGTTGCATGGGGATAGCTTCGGGTGCTCTGTTCAGTGAGAGCTAATGATGTGCAGGCAGTGAAGTCCATGATTTGCTACTGAGCCTGTCCCTACACGAAGAGCTTTCAGTAGCTGTGTACGTGACACAGTGGCACCTTCTAACAGCTCTGATCTGCTCTCTCCTGCAGGCTGGCAGCGATGGGGAAAGCATAGGAAACTGCCCTTTCTCTCAGAGGCTCTTCATGATCCTTTGGCTGAAGGGAGTGGTGTTCAGCGTCACAACAGTCGACCTGAAGAGGTAAGGAACATTTGGTGTATCTCAGGAGCAAGAGTACAGTTGGTATAACACATATGTGCATGGGGCTTCTAAGTATTGCATGGCTTATTTTCGGAAGCATAAATAAAATATATATATATATAATCCATAGAAATACTAAGCAACAGCCGGGATGTAAATGCTAGAAGTCTCTATAGCCAAAAAGAATCTGTTGGTAAATTCTCTTGAATATGTTAAATTGTGTTCTCCTGCAAAGCCAGTAAGTAACGTGGGGTCTCTACGAGCAGAGCATTGCAGGTAGGAAATCTTTGGTCAAATCACCAATGAATGCTGGATAACTGTCACAAATAATAACGTGCAGCCCACCCCTCTCTTTAAGGGTATCAAGGTGAGGTTGGTTACTGTGCAGTGAGAATGTACCAATGGCACAGTGCTGCCTGTCACCTGAGCTGTAACTTCTGTATCTGTGGAAGGAATGCCTGAATGAGTGAGAAGGGAGAGATGGGGAATTGAGGAATCGTGGTTTCCGGAGGTTGGTTGTGCTTTTATTAGGAGTAGTAATGCCCCATTCAGCAGAGGCCTGCTTGTCTCTGGTGGGAACAGTGTTTGCACAGCACCAGCGTGACGTCAGTGGCTGAGCTCTCTAGAGAGCAGAACTGCTAGTGCACACAGAGCTTATTTTTAGAAATAAAGCCAACAGAAATGCAGCCTTCTCCAAAGAATCGAGGGTAAAAAGCGTGACTCCTGCTGGACTTGCTCTCTTCTTTTCGTCTTGTTTTGAAGGGAGTGACTTGGTTTGCTTTCACGTCGAGAAATAACACGTCCTCCACTCTCCCCCTCCATTTTGACTCTGACAATGCTGGTTTTCAGTTACCAGTATTACCTAATAAGACTGGGGCAGACCACTCCACCAGAGGGTTAAAAAAAAAAAAAAAAGCAGCTTTTGTCCATTGTTGGCATTCGTAGCAGCTTTAAGATGCTCTCTGGCCGACGTGGGGTATTACTGCAGACGTAACTATTGCTGCCAGCACACGCACACCAAGCACATCCCATCCCCTGTGCAGCACTGCTTGTGGTTTGGGTACTTTTAACCTGATGTTACTTAACCTATTGCAGTCACCTGGAGGAAAAAAAGTTAGAAAAAGGTTAAAAGAATCATTTCATATTTGGAAGCGTTGGTGCTGTTGACCCAGTGTGAGAAATGCCATAAAAATGCCAAAGGTTCCCATTGGATTGCCTTTATTTGAGTTCCTTTGGCAACTCTGAGTTAATTGCCGGGGGAGCATGGGATGTAAAACTAATGTTTAGGGTAGAGCTTGGTTGCAGGTGTTTAGAATTGTCCTTTCTTACAGGAGGAAAAGCTTTCTTTCATGTTTTCTTCTTTGTGTTGAGATGGGGAAAGCACAGCATGGGTGCAGGACTCGGTCAGATGAGCTCTGTATTTTGTTGCACACTGAACACATCCTCTGGTGAAGGAGAAGAGGGAGCACTGAGGCTGGTTCAGGTTTGAGCAGAGGATGATGCGAACTTGATTTCTTTTAGTAAAGCTTTAGAAGAGGGACACAACCAAACAGAACGGTTCTGGATGGTTTCATACGTCATTGCAGTGCATTGCGGAACGCCAAGTTCAGAAAACTGCTGGAGTGGAAATGTTTTATGGTGATGTTTTGTCCCCTGTTAGCATTACCAGGGTGTGCTAAGTGCTGGATAGACTCTGCCTTAGCACTTCTAACATTGTCATAGGAAACTGATTCCACAAATTCATTGTTCAAGCTAATTGCTGCGTCGTTTGTTTTTTCCTGTTGTAGGAAAGCAAACTTGTTCAAGAAGTGGGTAGCAGTGCTTTTTGCATCTGAATGTATGTTGCCAGCTAAAAGGCAGGGCTTCCTTGCAAAGCATGCTTCAGCCTCAGCGTAACTTCAGCTCCAGGGTAAAAGCAGCTTTGTCTGTGCAGCTCGAAAGGTCAGGGCTGGATGCAACAGCTCACAAGTTAATAACTTGGGACGCTGGAAAAAATGAGTCTGGTTTGATTGACTTTGTGACATGCATTTTTCCCCTTCCATACTTGCACTGAGCATCACACTGTGCTAACAGAGAACATTTTGCAGCCCTCAGTTCTACTCTGAGGACACAACATAGGCACATGGGCAAACAAAGTGGGAAGTACAGCTCTGCTGAAGAAATAACGCGTTTCTTCCCTCTGTTTGGTCAGACAGAGCCTTTATTCTTTCCCTTCACAGAAGCAGCATTTCAGCCCTCGGAGATCTGATTTGTGCTGCTGACAATTGGAGTTACAGTACATAAATCAGCCCGAGAGCATTGTTGGGCTTGTAGCAGCACTCAGGGCCAGGCTGTGTTCAGCTGGGTTTCGAAATTCTATTTTAATCATCTTGATGGTGCTGTTTTTAGTTGGCAGGTGAAGATTAAATAAAGAGATAAGTTAGTATTAAAGACTGCCCAGGGCTGAGTGCACCTTCAGGAGTGTGAAATGCTGCTTAGGAACTGGTGGCAGAGTTGGGTTGGGTTTGTTTTTTCCTGCTGATGTTTGCTCCACGTTGCTCTTTGGGCTCTTGTTTCAGTACTGTCAAAGTTATAAATCACAGTGGAGTGGATGTCAATGTGCATCACGTGGGAGTTGGACCAGGTGGCCCTGAAGGGTCCCTTCCAACTCAGACAATTCTCTGATCCTGTGTCATATTTGGGGCTGGCTTTTGCCTAATCCTCAAGAAATGACTCAAACAATGAGTGTTGTTCTGGTTTGTGGCACAGCCACAGCCTGCTTGTGGCTATTCTGTAGCCAAACTATGATGCTAAGGAGTTTGCCATGTAATTAGCTAGTGCTAGCTCGGTGTCTAAGCCTGTGCTCCTACCTCCAAACCCCACAGCAAGCTTTGGGGCAGGTGCTAACTACCACGGCGTTGCTTCAAGTGACTAAGGAATACTTTTCCAGCTGCCCAATTTTATCTCTGAAGTAAACGTCACTGTGTATTTTTAGTTATGTTCATGTTTGACTGCAGTTGCACTCAGAGCCTTTCAAGCATATTCCTGCACACTGCGGTAAGCCAGGGTTGGTTTCGTGTCTGCTGGGGAGCCAGCCCCAAACTGGGGAGTCAAGCCAGCACTGTGGGCCCTGGCTGTGCTCTGTTAACCCCTGCTTTCTTTGAAAGATGCACATGGTCCAAGTGGAGCGGCAAGAGGGGTTCATGACATGGGATATCCACCCTTGGGATATGCACTCTGATTCTTTGGAAAAGAGTGTGGAAAATGAGTTTTTGGTTAGTTTATTGGACTGGTCCATTTCTGAAGTTAAAATCTGCTTCTTTAGTGCTGCTGCAATCTGGGGGTCCTCCCGCATTGGTTTTTAACCCGACATCCCCTTTGAGGAATGTTATCTAGGCAGAATGCAGAACTGGAAGCGAGCCACAATGACTTCCTATAATTGTTGTGGGTTACAGAGCCCTGTTTAAATGAAGCATTTGGCTAAAGTTGATGCTTTCACCAATGGCAGACCTTAAATCCTAAAAGCAAGAGGGCAGTGGCAATTCATGCTTTGTGGAGGCTTAAAAATTGACTGAAAATGGTTAATTTCTTGTATTAGCATCTGACTTCTGCCACCTGGCTAAAAACAGGGAACTTAATGGTCTTAAGGATGAAAATCCCTTTTCTTATTCAGTTTTTACACGTACAGCCAAGTGCTTAGCCCTGCCTTAAGTGCTCCTTGGCGCTGTGTCCCATTGCTGTTTCCCTGCAGTGGGCAGGATGGGAAATTCTGGCAGAGGACCTCAATCTTATAAGAAAAGCTGCATTTCCAGGACAGGCCTGTCGCTGTGCCGCTCGACAGCGTTCGAGTGCTGTCCCCAAAGGCTCTGCTTTCTCATGCTGACCATGTTCGTGCACATTACCAACCTGCTTCCCTGCACAGCGTGGCCAGGAGGCTTTCCAGCCCCCCTGGAGGAGAGAGAAGCCAGCTGCTTATGGAGCAGATTGCCTTAACTTGGCTGGGCTTGGTACAGCAGGAGCTGGAGCGAACCTTCCAGCACCGAGAGGCATCAGCAAAACCAGCTTGCATGGAAACTGCGGAGTGTTTGAAGCTTGGTTCTGTGTTTCCCTTGGGTCTAGTCATGGTAACATCCAGCACACGTCTCCCTTTGACCAGGTGTGCTGGTATTGTTTGTAAATCATTTATTTTTTTTGCTGGTGGAAGCTTCGGGTGTGTCGTTTTTAAGTGTGATCTTTAAAAATCACCTTATCTAGAGCCAGAGACTGTGCGTGCAGCTCGTTCACACACAGGGCTCTTTCTGGTTTGGTTATTTGCAGAGAAGCTCTGTGCAAAGTGGGGGGGATTATCTCTGCCAGCAGATTACGCTATATATAAACCCTGTAGTCCAGATCTTGGAAAAGAGAAAGCGTGTTGGGGGTGTAGTGGTGCCTATCTCCCTGTCCCAGCCATGCTGTCCAACGTTGTTCCATCGGCTTGAGGAAAAAAACTCATCCAGAAGGTAGGAAGGAAGGGGTTTTTCTTAAGCACTTGAAATGAATTGTTGGTGAGAAAACATTAATTGAGACGTAAGGTTGTTTTTCCAAAGAAAACTGGTGATGTGTTTTCTAAACTGCCAAGAAGTTGGCGACCTCCAGCAATGCTTTTGGGATTGTAGCATGGGAAGGTAGGGTCATGGATATCCCAGGCTCACTTCTGTGTTCCTTTGTGTTTCACCCTAGAAAACCAGCAGACCTTCAGAATTTGGCTCCGGGCACTCATCCACCCTTTATAACTTACAATGGTGAAGTGAAAACAGATGTGAATAAGATTGAAGAGTTCCTGGAAGAAGTTTTGGCTCCACCAAAGTAAGTGTTTAAATGAGAATTTGTCCCCTTAGATTAGATGGAGTGTCCTTTAGAGGGATTCCCTGCACTAATTAAGAAGTTCCTTGGCATCCATAAATTGAAGATTAGGTTTTGGGAAGAGCTTGGAGTTCCTGTACTCTGTAAGCAGACGGATTGTGGGTAATCACACGGAACTGGTGATTACAAAATGCAAACTGGAAATAATTTTCTAACGTCCAATTCCAATTTCTAACATCCAATTGGACGTGATGGTGAGTCCTAGAGACAAGGGTGCTTAGTATTTGGAAGTTACGGTTGAAAATACTGAATGCTTCTCGAGATAATTAGATTACACAGCACGAGCATGTGAAACGTGGGCTCTAAACTACAGCCACAGGGCAAGGAAAGTCTCCTGTGAACAGAAAACAGGCAGGAGTGTTCCACTCTTCACCTCTTTGCTCTGCCCCATTGTGACACAGCTCTGCTCAAGGAGCTTTCTCTCATTGCCACGGGCTGTTTCAAACACTGCTCGAGGCAGATGCATGCTTCAGAAAGCAGCAGTGTGCTTTTGTTTTCCTCTGAGATGCTGGGTTTAAAAGTCTTTCCCTTGATGGCAGCACGTGCTCCTTCTTACAAAATGTCATTTCCTGCAAGCTGATATATACAGAGGCCATCGTTCTGCTGAAGGTGTTGGAGATTGACTCCTTTTTCCTTTCTAGATACCTGAAACTTTCTCCAAAGCACCCCGAATCCTACACTGCTGGAATGGATATTTTTGCCAAATTTTCTGCGTTTATCAAAAATTCCAGACCGGAGGCGAATGAAGGTAGGTCCCTGCAGTCAATAGCTGTGCACACATCTCTGCTTTTTCTTGCCTTGTTATTTGCAACTCGTGCAATCTTGCCATTGCGCTGAGTTGAAAAACAGCTGCTAGAGAAGACAAGGAGGAAGCAGTGACTTGAGCACAGTGTATTCCAGCATTCTGTTCTGCCCTGGCAATAAACGGGCGTGTTCTGGTGTGTGTGTGTATTTCCCAGTGGCAAAGTAGCTGTGCACTTTCTCCTGCTGAGAAATGCTTTTTGTTTCTCTGGGTTCTGCTGCCCTCTGCTGCTGTGCGTGCAGAACCTCTGCAGCTGCTTGCTCAGTTCTGCCCGTAGCTGAGCATGTGACGTTAAAGAGATTACGTTTAAATGAATAGCTTAGCTTAATGCTAATTACTTTAAGCCAGTTAGGAAAAGTCTTAAGAAACTGACATAAGCCACTTTTTAAACCAAAAATAAACACTCTTAGAGCATTTTCAAGTGGTGCGAGCTCATGTGTAAGCCAACTTTTAGATAACCTGCATCTGTGTGGAATTTTAAGGGATTCCAGTTCCGTTTCAGTGTTCCAAGTCACCACAAGTGACTTCCAAGTCAACACCAGCAGTGGTGTTGCCACAAAAATTGTGCAAGGACTAGCAATCCTTCACTGTACAACCTGTTCTGGGGAGCACGGCGATGTGGATTTTGTATTTCACATCTGGTGCCACTATTCGAAAGATGAATTTGCTTTGAAATTTGCTTGCTGTAGTTTGGTTTTCTTTCTTTTTCTTGTCCTTTTTCTTTCTATAGGCTTAGAACGTGGCCTCTTGAAAACCCTCCAGAAACTGGATGAGTACCTGAACTCTCCTCTTCCCGATGAGATAGATGAGAACAGCATGGAGGATATTACAGTTTCTACCCGCAAGTTTTTGGATGGCAATGAGATGACACTAGCAGACTGCAACCTGCTGCCCAAACTGCACATTGTCAAGGTACAATGAGGGGAAAGACGTCTATGGCCTGTGACATTTTGGAGCCCAACTCGTTCCAATAGGATCCCACCTAAATTTAAGCGCAGTATTAACAGAAAGCTGTAGTGGTAACAACGTGAAGAGCTCAATGGGGGGGAAAAAAGTCTAGAAAACTGGAAGGGAGGTAGCACAGGGTAAGTGCAGGAGAGACGATGGACAATGTAATCGTGGCTTGGTCTCTTCTCACTGCTTCCAGTGACCTTTGTACGTTTTGTACTGCAGATGGAGCCACAGATTAAGCTTCTGTCTGGGTGCAGGAGTGTTTGCTTTGGTGAGGACAGAATGAAAGACTGCGTGAGGCAGTATGCTGTCGGGTCTGGGCATATCCCAGAGGGACGGGTTCTGCAGAATGTGAATGTGTTGGAAGAGCAACAGAGCGAGAGAATGAGGAGACACGGAGAAGTGGTTCGAGTGTGTCAGTTTGTAATCTAATTCTTCTGTTCCAGGTGGTGGCCAAAAAATATCGCAACTTTGAGATTCCCAAGGAAATGACGGGGGTTTGGAGATACCTGACAAATGCTTACAGCAGGGATGAGTTCACCAACACCTGTCCTGGAGACAAAGAAATTGAAATAGCTTACAGTGATGTAGCCAAGAGACTCACTAAGTAAACAGCACTTACAAAAGAGATGACTTCTTGCATATTCCATAACAATGCTTCTAACAGACTGCTCTTTTCATATAAGATAGCAATTTTTTGTTTTTTTTTTTTTTTTGCATGAACTTGCAGTTATTCAAAGTTATGGTGGATAGACCAGGTACAGTAATTACCTAAAGTTTGCAGACTTAATTATAGGCTTGTTTTTCCTTACCTCTTTTCATGGCAAGTCATGTTATTCATGCAGTTACATTACTATTGTTGTGGGGTACTGGATTCTTCAGTACGAAGAGTTCTCTTGCCCCCACTACTTGTCTTTGCAAACATTTGGTCCCCATCTACGAATTGGTCTAGGATACTGTCTTTCTGTATGGTACAAGGAATATTTATGTATTTTGGGATTTACTGCTCTTCCAGAAGATCTATACACAATTGTCATATGTACAACACATCGAGCTGTACCTGTTCGTCTATCCTATTTACATATAGAAGGGAACTTACTCTCCAGAAAAGCCATTTGAGAACTATTTGGCAATGCTTTTAAAATAGATAGATGTCTAATAATTCTCCTGGATTTGAAATCTCAGTGGTGGTTGAGAACAGACTCGCATGTGAAACTTGGGTTTGAATGGCCTCGAACATCAGGAGGTTTGAATGCAGGCTTGTGCACTACAGCCAGGAGCTCGCGGTGCAGAGTTAACATTTAGTTGTGTCTTCAAGAACGCGGTGAGATCAAACAACAACAAAGCAATTGACAGCTTACACTTGTCCCAAATTCTGAGCTGCAGCACATGAATACCTGTCAGGATGCCCTTTGACATCACGAAACCAAAAGAATTGGATGCTTGCCATCTGTTCACCTTAAGCATTTCAAGTGGCTTTCTTTTTGGTAGTTAAGAGCCTTTATTTTGTATAGGTCTTTCTGGTGATATTTCCTTAAAGAAGAAATCTTTGCTGTCATAAGCAAAATGTGTAAGCATTAGTGACGAGTAGCTGCTGTACGTGGTGGATAGCAGTGCAATGATGGGCAATGCAAAACTGAACACCGAGAGCCCTTAAAGCTGGAGTCTTTCTGGGAACTTTTGTAAGCTGTTTGGTTTTATTTTTTTCCTAAAGAAAGCTAAAGTGACCTTTAAAGACAACACTTGCCTTAAATGATCGCGTTCCCTGTTTTTTTTTTAATCTGAAAGGGTTATCTGTTAATTACTCCTGTAAAGGAAGGGTGCGTGGAATCCAGTCCTGTGCATTGAATTTACCCCCAACTGCTTTCTGTGCATCCGGATTGCAGCTTTGCATGATCACGATCATTGCACTACTGTACATCATCTTTATACTGCAACACTGAGGAATAGCACTGCAATTTTTTTAAGAACCAATTTTTGAGTATTTCCAAGCCGGGGAATAGTTTTCTTGTTTCAGATGAATGATTTTGATGCATGGAATAAACAGCTCGGTTATTTTTAATAGACCACCATAAACGACTCCAAAGAACACTAGACTTACACGCCTATTTTTTTGTAAAGCTACTTTTCTATTTAACTGATTTCAGAAGCTGGAAAGTGCTATTCCTGGTCGGTTGTCCTCGGGATATTTGTCATTCTGCAATAACACAGAGGCGCTCACATAAACTCTTTTATACACTATTTTTTTTTTTTTGTAAGCGCTGGCTTTATGGAAGCCCAACTTTTCTAAGCATCCTGCTTTTGCTACCGTGTAGACCCGTGACATTAGCTTGACATAGAAGAGGTAGAGTAAGAGATGTGTATTTGTACACGTGGCTTGTGGTGCCTTGTCCTGCCGTCCTAGAGCTAGACCTGCAATATAAAGGCAATTAGCATTCCTGTTACACGTCCTTCTAAGAAAACCATAGCTACACTTAGACCCTATTATGATTTATTACAGGAGCGTTCAGGCACAGAAGGAAGATTCTGCAGAGCGACCTGGTTAGGAGGAATTAATCGTAGCCCTTTGTTAATTACTGTGTTCTGACGTCACGTTCTCACCCCAAATGAAGTTGCTCAGCCATAACCATCCTTTGTAGGGGTTCAGTCTCTGCTGCATGGTGACATCTAGAAAAAGGGACGACTTCCTCTTTTGTGAGATGACAGCATTTGTGTTGACGTAGACTTGGAGAAGGGAAAAAGCCCTCGTTGTTCTGCTGTGCCTCGTACAGTTAACCCTTCAAAACAGAGAATAGGAAGCAGTGCAATTGGTTTGTTACATTCTGAACTCCCCTTTAAAGCCCCGACCAGCCCTTGGAGCTGTCTGAGGCTCTTTCTAAGAGCAGATTGGCCGTTGCATGCCCACTTGGCACACCAGGCACCTGCGTGCGTGTCAGGGTGGAAGCAGCTTTGTGCAGCTTTGCGGCGTGCGTGCTGCCTGCATATCAATGCACGCAAATGCTGAACCTGCTCAAAGCAGCAGGCGTGTTGCCTTGCACAGATAATGGATCCTCCCTGCTTTCTAGGCAATCTTCAGACCATTGTAATACACTATATTCAGCGTGAAGTATTTTAATGACGGCGTCTGAAAGCCTGTAAACAAAGCTGAGGCTCTTGCTGTAACGAATGCATTTTTTGATCTCTGCACAATGCAGTGTTGAGCATTGGAGCCTTCCTCTTCGGGGCATAACTCAAACAAGGGCCAGGTTGGCAATTCCAAAGGCGGTGACATGCGACAGCTGCCACATGGTAAAAGGGACCAGTGTCTTCCTGGCTTCCTAGGGCACAGGTGTGTGGTGCTGGGGCAGAAGTTGGCCATCCCTTGTGGCTTCAGCAGAACCCAGTGGGGCACTGCGCTGCTCGCCCCCTGGCTGAGCTCTCCTTGCTGGGGTGGTGCGAAGCCTCCGCGTCTGGTGTGGGCAGAGCACTTTCATCTGGCCCCAATCACCAGCCCGACATTAATTAAGAAAAAAGCCCTTTCATAACTATGTAAATTCTTGACTTCTGTCAACTTGTTTACAATCTGATCTTTGAATGCATTTTTAATTTCATCAAACAGCAATTAATCTAGCCCTGTTTAAATTTAAAATGATGCTCCTAGCCCCTTCTGAAGCAGTTACCCTTTCAAGTAGGCATTCCAGTTTGCAAGCTGGCTGCATGTATTAGCACGCTGAGCAACTTGCTCTAATCCCAAGCTGAAATACTCTGAATTTTCCATTAAAACAGGTGACTTCTCTTTCCTGAACAGAAAACCCATCGTCTTCACGCTGGTTTTGTGTAGGAGAATGGATGATAGCATACACATGATTTTCTTTCTTTTTTTTTAACAAAGCTTTCCTTCTCCAAGAGCTTCCCCCATGCGTACCCAGCTGCGGGTTGACCGAGAGGCATGGGAACTTCTGGAACGTTCCACGCTCCCCGCAGCTTTCCTGCCCTTCTGCCTGCTGCTCCCTTCAGGTCTGTGGCAGTGGCCCTCGTGGACAGGCGCAGCCGCAGCGCTCCTACCTTTGCATTTTTCCCATCAAATTGGTGGTTTTCTTCCCGCGGCGGGCATGCCCGAACCCATGGCGAGTTGCATGTCGTTCCACGATAAGAGGAGAGATGTAATCGAGTTTTTATGCTAAAGTAGCAAATTAGCATTTCATATCAAAGGAGCACAGACATGAATAAATGGAAGATGCCTGAGCCAAACCCGCTGATGCCTATCTCGACGGAGAACAAAAAGTGGCGAAGTGCAGTCAACATTTTTTTTTTTTCACCCTTTGCCACTCGCAGTACGATCTGAACGCATCCAATTAACATTCTTTTTTTTTTTTTTTCCAGAAGAAAGCTTTATCCCGAGTGGAAAAATTCTTCATCTGCCTCAGAACCCGTGCCACTGACTCTTAGAGGGAGGGGAGAGGGTGGGAGAGTGGAACAGGATGGGTTACGGAGTCTCCCAGGGCAGGGTATCGAGATTCGGAGCGCTGTTTGCAGAAATATTTGAAGAGTTGACCCGATCTGTTGTAGTTTGCTTATGTCTTTCACTCTCTGGAACATCTTTTACAGATATCCCAGTGTACTGCTGGCAGCTATTGTTAAAAATAAAACTATATTTTCACTACCAAGCAGGTCTTTCTGTTGTCTTTGAGGACTGCGCTTCTTGTGTGTAAGCTCTGATGTGAATGCAGTGCCCTAAAGTACAGGGCAAGCTCTTAGTTAGTTCGGCTCTCAATCTTTTTGTTTTTTTCAGTGGTGTTCCTTGCATTATTGCTGGCTGCTGTGCCACTTAGCGCAGGAACAGAACAAGTTGAGAAATATTCTCCTTCAGAAGCTTGGAAAAGGTTTGTGTCCCCACTCCGTTTTCCACGTTCTTAAGGGGAAACTCTTAAGAATATAAATTTGAGTATCTCGTTGCTCTCCAGAATACCAGATTTTCAAAGTTAAGCTGGAAAAATTGACAAACGTGACAATTGTAATGTGTTTTCGGTATTATTTCCAATTTTCTCGCACCCAAATAACACACTAAACATCGCCATCTCAAGAGCTGAATTCGTGTCTCTACAGAACTCATGGATTATGACTTTTGGTGCCCTTGCCCCATGTTTCAGCCCTGGCTCCTTGCTGCCTGGTGCTTGTAAGTATGTCTGAGCTGGTTGTGGTGAACACTGGGTGCCCTGTTTGGGTGTAGGTAGGTGTAAGGTCTTTGGAGTGGAGACCACATGCCGCTGGTGGAACTTGGGAGCATTGTCCCATCCATTTCTTGTCTCGTTGTGAGTGCCTGAGGTTCATTCAAGTCTGATTTTTCCCTTTTGAAAGGAAACGTGGAATCCAGAAGATGTTCCCAGAGCCCATGGCCTGTGATGCCATCATCCTGAGTTAGAGCTTGCGCAGGAAAGCAAGGTGCACGTGAAGGAGTAGGAAATGGAACCATTTAAACCCTTGGTGGGATTCCATCCCTGTATCGCCGGCCGGATGTGCTGACCGTGGGGGTTGTGATCGGAACAGGATTTTGCAGTGAGATCTGCAGTCACTTGGAGTTTGCCCACGTGCACACGTGGCCACATGGGCCATGAGGTGAGAGAACACCATGTTACACACACACTGAGAGGCGATGGGGTTGAGCTGTGAAGAAGGTGTGAATGCTCCATATTTTGTCTAAGTGTAACTTGCTGCTCCCAATTAGCTGATAGCATTCATGCTTTTTGCCGGATACCGTTGTAAGACGCTTCATGTGACACATTTCTCGTGACCTTTTATTGCAAAGAGGCGGAACCTGACCGTTCTCAAAACGCTTCAGTAATCTTAATTGCAGCACGGAAAAATCCAGAAACAGTTTCCTTATTATTTCTTCAAACCAACAAAATGCGGCAGCTGAAAGGCCGAGGAGACTCTGCAGGGTTCTCCTTGGTGTAGGAACAGAGCACCTTGTCCGAGGGCAGCTGAGATGTCTATGGAAGGAGAAAGGAAAGTGGACAAACCTTAGTGTTGAGTGGGGTGGAACAGGAACTTGTTGGAGGTGGTTGCCTGAGGGCTTTTGGACACACGTTACAACGAAGGCTGAGCGTGAGCTGAGCATCTGAACGTCTTTGCAGTCTCCAAGGCTCCAGGAGAAAGGGTGGATGCGGTGACTCACTGATCGGGGCTGTGTTTGACTGGAGTGGTTCCCAAAGTGCTCTGTGAGTCACAGGCTTGGGATGGCGATGGGTCCATGGGGATGGGTCCATGGGGATGGGACTGGGATGGTGATGGGAGCTTTCATGGCCAACGTGTAGCAGGAGGTGGTGTTGGAGAAGGGTGAGTGGTTCATGACAAGTTGACACTGCAATCACAGGCATTTGGGAGCTGCTGCCATAGGGCTTCACTTTAGTACGAGTTCTGCAACAGCAGGATTCCCCTGGAGCTGGTGAACAGCTCGCACCCAAGTGCTTGGGTTTGAGGTGGTCTGCTGTGCTCAGCAGGAAAAGATGTAAAGAGCTGCCTGTCTTAACTGGAGAGGAAATGCAGACCTTTGCCATTCTCAGCTGGGATTGGAAAAGGAAGGTGTGCAGGTAAGCAGTGCTTTGCTGGTCTGGCTGCGCTCAGAGCTGATGCTGGAGGGTTTCCAGAGCCAGCAAAGAGAACTCATGATTCTTTGAGTCAGGAGAAGAGCTGCTGTGTTCTTACCACTGGACAGAGAGATGAAAACGGTTGCTAAACAAAGATCAAACGTGAACTTTATAAATAAACAAACAGAATTGATGCTAAGGGACGTCTCAACCGCTTTGCCTACGGCAAAGGGCTTGGCAGGACCTGGGAGATGACTGTCGGTCTGCACACGGAATTCTTATTTTAAGGAGTCTGATTGAAGTGATATGGGGAAGAGTCAGGAGGCTGTGCTGCTTGAAATGGCCTTTTCTGTACGTGCCGTTTCTGCTCTCTGCTTTCCTACCACCACCGTGTCTCATTGTTGGGTTTTTCCATGAGATCTGGTTGGGCTGATGCGTACCCAAGGGCTCCGACTTTAGGTGCATTTGACGCAGCCCTGTGTGATGGAGAGATGCTTGACTCATGATTCGGGGCACGGGGACAGCGTGGAGGGCTGTGTGCATGCGAGGTGGCATCACCCGTGACAGATGAGCGTGTGGGTCACAGGGATGTGGGGTGGGAGAAGGCTGAGCGTTACTGCAGCTCCTGCTCGTGTGCGTGGGCTTAAGGCGTAGGCAGACGTGTGCTGCTTCAGCTCTTCTTAATTTTAATTTCCTCGGGCAATATCTCTTACGGGGACTGGGTGTTCCCGCAGTTGGTGTTTTCAGGAAGGCGGTGGCTCTTTGTCTTGCTGCACCCACTCGCCGAGGAATCAGCTGTGCCACAGCTCATGTGCACGTACCACGGGCATCGCCATTTCAGTGGGTTTACCCCATTTCTAAGCCCACTGCGAAGGGTCCTACCCCATTTCTAAGCCCATTGCAATGGGTTCTATACCATTCCTAAACCCACTGTGTTAGGTTCTACCCATTCCTAAACCCACTGCAATGTGTTCTACCCCATTTCTAGGCCCACTATGTTGGGTTCTAACCCATTTCTAAGCCCACTGCGGTGTGTTCTACCCCATTTTAGTGTTTTCTGGACTTGGAACCAGAATCAGCCGCGCAGGAAAACTTGCCATGGGACAAAGCTGGGTTGGATTCATTGGGTGAATGAATTCTGGTGTGCCAAGTCCGCAAGGAGAGCAGTGCTGGACTGCAGGATGGGAGTGGCTGCTGGCCCCCAGCCCCTGCAGGCAACACCACATTGGTCAGAGCTGGTCAGTGTTTCATAGCATCTGGGAGCAAAGCACAGATGATTTGGGGATGTCTGGGGAGAGGAGAAGGGTACCGGTCTGCGATGCCCTATAGACAACGAGGACCGTGCTCCCAGGGCAGAGTCCTGCCCTGAGCCGGCGCTGAAATGCGGGTGCTGGTCCGTGGGTCCCAGGGTGAGCTCAGGAGGGAGAGGCTGCTGAGTGTTGGACGGCTGTAAGAAGGATCCCGAGTATCACAGCGCGACTCGGTGCGTTGGGAGCCTTTGAAGTCTTCTCCTGACATCCATCCCGTGCCAGCATCTTTCATCCTTCGCCAGCGCTTCCCCAGCTGAAGCCATTAAAGGGAAACTACAGAAACCATAAATCTTGGCTGTTAACATCTCCAGCGGTGAGATTTCACAATGAGTTGCTGCAAAAGATAAGAGGAGGCCTTGAAACCGAGGCAAGTTGCGACTGGTTCCCAGGAATAGCTGAGCTCCACGGCTTCGTTGGGGGTCCCCCCGGGTGACGGCTCCGGGCGCTGACTGCAGCGTGGCTGAGAGCTGCGACCTGACCGGAGGTGAAGCACCGCTCCCGAGGACCTCGTGGTGGAGCTGAGCTCAGCAATTCACCCGTTTTGGTGCATGCCGTGCACCAAAGTGCCTCTTGCACTCAGCAGAAGGGCCAGGACAGAGCCCTGGCGTCCCATCTCTGATCACGTCTGGTGGGAGCAGACAAGGAAAGGCGACGCCTCGTTGTACCCCTACGCTGAGGTTGGGGCTGGAAGGCTTTATCAGGAGCGGGGAAACACGCAGCCTGAATTCCCAGAGAGCAACTGGGAGCGATTCCTGGGAACGCTTCCGTGAGCGAATGGGAGCGCTCAGTGGGAAAGTGGAACTGATGCTCCCCAGCGCCTTATTTACGCCCTCGCTGTGATGCTGATCTCTGCCCTACCTGGGTGCATCTCTGCACGGAGATCACTGCAGTGTAAGTGCGTGGTGCTGCAGAATGTGTCCATGTGTCCCATCGTTCACCGGGCCCCTTCCTTTCCTTTCTCAGCTCTCCTTCCCAGCGCCTCCTGCAGTGAGGAGCGATGGCTTGGTGGGGAACACATCTACTTGCTGGGCAAGAGACTGCTGGTGGTGGATGGTGGACATCTTTGGGTTTCCACACCAGAGGCGCTGCCTTCCCATCAGCACTGCTCGTACCCAGACTGGGGAGGGCTCTGCTCGCAGCTCAGGGCATGGGGCTCCAGCTCCCTGGGGCTTTGGCTGCACTGTGTGCTGGGTAAGAGTGAACGCGGTGGTGCTGGGCAGATTACCTGCCCCACGCCTGGCCAAAGCCCCCACCTGAAAACCACATGCTTGGCCCTGCCGGTTTCAGTGGTTTTGCTCTGCCCACTCTCTTCCTCCAGGCACGACGGCGAGACTCTGCGTAAGGCTCCGTGTGCTTTCCCTGCTCTGATGTCTCCCCAGCAGCACCAGCTCTGAGCCATTCTCCTGCAGGGAGCTGCCCCTGGTGGCCCTCATGTCCATCCCATCCCTTACCAAAAGGGTCCTGCAGAGGTTGGAGCTCTGTGTGCAGCTCCAGCACCTCGACCCCAGCACCCTGACTACAGCGAGGCTTCAAGGAGCCAAACGCTGCATCTGGAAAGCCAGAGCAGCAGCAGAAGTCACCCCAGGACAGAAAGTCACCCCAGGACGGAGGGCTCTGGGATGGCTGCGCTGCCCTCCAGGGCTGAGTTCGCTCCTTGACAGAGGGGCAGAAGGGAAACCCTGACACATGAAGGGGTGGGCTCTTCTGCTGCAGCCACTGATATGCAGAGAGTGTGGATGAGAGTATTATCACGGAATCGTTGGAGTTGGAGGGGACCCTCAGGGCCTGTCCTCGCGGGGAGCTGTTCCGTCCCTCACATCGTTTCTGTGGCCCTGGACAAGCCCTTTCTTTTTGCTACGAGCAAGTTTCTATAGGTGCCACAGCAGGCATGTTATTAGGGCAGATGAAAGGCCGAGGGAAGAGCGTGCTGTGCTTGTGCACGCCCGTGGGGTGAGCTGCTTCGAGAAGCAGGAGAGCTCTGCAGAAGGGCCCTGAGCTGGTGGTGGTGGAGCAAAACCACACAGAGGCCCACTCCTTCGGCAGTAAGGCTGCCATTGGGCGGGCAGGTCCGTCTTTCCTTCCTGCACTCCCTGCTTGGATTGCAGGGTCTGAGCACCGGCGGAGCTGTGGGTGTCCCGGTGCATGGTGGGGACCGGGACCCCATGGCCTTCGGGTGTCCCCTCCACCTCAAGCCATGCTGTGACAGATGAGTGATCCTTTGCACCTGGAAATAATTGGACAAGAGGTGGTGGCCTCAGCTTGCACCAGGGCTGGTTCAGGTTGGATATTAGGAAGAATTTCTTCCCCCAAAGCGCGGCGATGCGTTGGCGCAGGGAGCGATGGGATCCATGGAGGTGCTGGAAGAACGTGGAGATGTGGCACATGGGGACACGGTCAGCGGGGATGGGTTGGGGTTGGGGTTGGTGATCCGAGCGGCGTTCTCCAACCCTCGCAGTGCCGTGACCCCACGCAGCCCCGTGCAGTCACCCCACCATCGGAGCCGGCAGTCACTCCAGTGCTGCTTTCATTCCCCATCCATAAACACGGCGGTGCGGGCGCTGCTCCAGGTGCGGTTCGGGCACCGCCGCTGCGGGGGCTGCACCTCGCGCCGGGTGGGGCTGCAGCTGGGGGCTGTAATTGCCGCAGCCACCGACTTTCATCCACCTCTGTGCGTGAGTCAGAGCCCCCGGGGGCTCCGGTGGGGAGCTTGGGTTCGCTATATATAGTCAGTGGGGCTGCTGGGAGGCAAGTGAGGAGCCTGCCCCTCCCCGCTGGGTACCAAAGGTGGGGAGAAATCCCTCGAGATGGGGAGTTAAGGAAACCTGTTCTGCTGAACGCTGGGAGCAGACACGGGGCCCATCTGTGGTCACTGCTGCAGTTCATCTGCGGCGGAGGCACCGTCTCAGCCACATGAATTCGCCCGGAGAAGACGCCCGGCTGCGGCCGCTGGGTGGTTCTATGGGGCTCCAGGCGTCCTATGGGGCACGAGGCATCATGCTCACCCCAATAGATCTCTTTCAGGTGGTTCTATGGGGCACCAGGCGTTGTGCTCACCCCAGTGGGTCTCTTCCAGGTAGTTCTATGGGGCACCAGGCATTGGGCTCACCCCAGTGGGGCTCCTGGCACCGTGGCCACTCTGCCCTGCCCATCATTCTCAATGTTTGAGCTCCTCCACCAACTATGTCCTAAGCAGCCCCATGGAGCTGCACCACGTGTGGGGCTAGAGCTTGGTGCACCAGCATCAAGGAGCCAAATCTCAGCCCCGCTGGGGAGACGGCTGTGAGTCAAGGCTCCATCTGTACCAGCTCTGCGAGCAGCAGTTGGCCAAGCGCAGCGATGTAGCAACTCCCCAGCACACATGTTAGTGGTTTTGAGGGCTAAATTGGACCTTGAGAATTAGCAGCCTTGTAAGTCAATAACATCATGTCCTAATGAATGCAAGATGTCCCTAGGAAACAAGGACTCCTGCTCCCAGCTGGGATCCTGTGACTGGGAGAGGACCAGTAAACAAGAAGGAATGCTTCAGCCGGAGATGAGCAGGAGATACAAAGCCAACATCTAGATTTCAAACTCACCCTTAACGTGGGCGGTGGGGGGGCACACAGCATTGTGAAACGCAGCCCTGCGTCGGTGCCCCCTGCATCTCCCCTGGGTGGAGCGGGCTTTGCAAACCGCCCATTGGATGCCACGTTTCCCCCTCACCATCCCCTGGAATGTGATCACTCCTCGGAGCCGTCCTGCTGAGCCCACAGCGTCGCTGCTTCTTGCGTAAGGGCAAGGGCTGCGCTTCCCTCTGCTCCCCGCTTTGGGAACTTGGGTGCTGGGCACTTAGCAAGTGATTCGTATCCGTATTGAGTCCTGCAGGCCAGCTGCCTCCAACCCAGTGTGTGACAGCACGCTGCACAACTGCATGGACCCCAAGCTTTACACTGCCCCGTGATCCTGTCAGCTCACTGCCAGGTTCTGCCTGCTGAGCGGTGCAGGAGGTGACAACCTCCATCACACCAAGGGAGGGTCAGGTTGGGTGATAGGAAAAATTTATTCTCCAGAATAGTGATGGCGTGTTGGCACAGGCTGCCCAGGGAGCACTGGGGTCCCTGGAGGTGTTTAAGGAACGTGGAGATGCGGCACCTGGGGACATGGTCGGTGCGGATTGGTTGGGGTTGGGGATCTTGGAGGTCTTCTCCAACCTTAATGACTGGAGAAGAATGGTTCTGTTTAGGGTCATGGTGGGATGGGCTGGGGTGGGACTTTGAGTTGGAGATCTTAGAGGTCTTCTTCAACCTCAGTGATTCTATGGTTCTGTTTAGGTCATGGTGGGATAGGTTGAGGTTGGACTTGGGGATTGTGGAGGTGTACTTCAACTCTAATGATTCTATGGTTCTGTTTAGGGTCACGGTGGAATGGGTTCGGGTTGGAGATGGAGATCTTGGAGGTGTTCTCCAACTCTAATGATTCTATGGTTCTACTTTGGGTCATGGTGGGATGGGTTGGGGTTGGTGATCTCCGAGGTCTTCCCCAACCTTAGCAGCTCCATGGTTCTCCCTCATGACAGCTCAGAAACAAATTCCTCCAGCACCCATGTTGGTGCCCAGCAGATCGGGTGTTGGCGCCAGGATCTCAGCCCATGGTGTATCCCCATGCTGGCACATGGCCTCCTCCAATTGAGTGCCAAAGAACAGCCAACACACCAGACCTCGCAGCCGGCTTTTCCTTGGGAGATGGGACCTGTTGCACCCCTTCCCTCCAACCAGCTGTGCTCAGAACCCGAGAGCTCTCCCGTCTCCCCAGCCCTGGACGTGGCCTCGCGCCATCCTGACAGGGAAGGGAGCACAGAGCAGCGTCCCAGCGGGCGCTCACCCAATCCCCACACGTGGAAAGGAACTGCTTCGTGCGCAAAAAAAAAGCTGTCATTTTGCAGAGGCGATGGGTGTGTGCATGTGTGGGCGTTCGGGCTTTGCAGCAGCAACCTCGAATGCCCGGAAAAATCTTCTTTGTGCATTTAATTAGTGGTAAATATGATTTACATGCGAGATGCCTCTTGCTCTGCATCTGCCTGCCGATCAGCAGTCGCAGCCCGTTTGCATTGTGCACTTTGTTAGACTCAGACCACAGCGGCACTGCAGCAACACAACACACCTCTCTGCCTTTTTGCATTTCAAAGCCCTGCGCACAGCGGCGGTGCTGTTCCATCACCGTGCTGTCCATTGCAGGTACGGCTGCCCCAGGAGAGCTCCTGGGAAATATCCCCAGCAGTGCTGCTCTTTCTGGGGAGAGGAGCAGGAAGGCGATGCTCGGTGCACGACTGTGTCTGTGCATCCCTTTGCTGTGCCCCCGTGCTCCTGTCCATCCCGCGGCAGTGGCTCGCACACGTGCGCCCTTTCCTGTGGTCAGTGCAAACCATTCCCACAAACCATCGCCGTGTGGTTTTGGTTCTGGTCCTTTCCTCCTCCTCTCTCCCCTCCAGTGCCAGCGCTAACAACAACACGGGCCCTCTCCCTATGCAGGGCAGTTTGCATCACGTCCCCGCAGCTCCCTTCTGCCCATCCCACGTCCTCTTGGTCCCTGTGCTGGGGGCAAAGGTGCAGGGAGGGGGGACAGCCTCACCACGTGCCATAAGGGCTCGCACCTTCCCCATCCTCCCCCTGGCCCCAATGAGGCTGATGCAGGACAGCTTGCATCTGCTCATCCTCTCCCTCGGTGCTCTCACACTGCACAGCAGGTGCACGGGGTGCGCTGCAGCCATGGCCCATTTGCTCCTTAGTGCTGTGGGAGTGCTTCCAAAGTGCACTGCATTCCTCCATGCCGAGTGCTGGTTCTGCTGCTGGCACCGGGTGCAGGCATCAGTGCGCCCAGTGCTCGGCAGAGGTGCTCCAAGAGGAGGGGCTCGTGTCGCTCGGGAGGGATGAGCCATGCAAGGGTGAATTCTTTAATGTTCTGGCAGCTTCAGCTCCTTTCCATGGTGGCAAAGAGCATGAAAGGGAGACTGGAATTTCCTCCTTTCACTTGGGCAGGACCCAAGGTTTGTTTCTGTTACAGGGACAACACCAGCTCAGATTTGCCCCCACACCAAAATCTCAGACCAAAGCATAGGCACTGGGACTTGTTTTATTCCCCCCCCCCCCCCCTTATTTTCTTTTCTTTTTTAAGCAGATGTGTATTTCCCCTGTGGTTTTGGCAGCACTGTACCCCACAGACCCCATCTCTGTGGGTCTGCGCCCATTGTGCCAGGACGGGGCACCCACCTCTCTCTGTGGGCAAAAGGACAGAGCAGCCCCACACATGGGGAAGGAGAGACCTCAAAGGTGGGGAAGGGCTCTGGGCTCTGGCCAGCAGATGGGACACAGAGCTGCCAGTGGTGCCATTGATGTTTGTTCTGTGCTCTGACTGACCCAGGCTCAAAGCTCCTGGCATTCCCTCACCAACACATGCATGACCCACAGCTCTCACCTGAGGACGGCGCTGCGTTTCCTCCCAGCCCTCATTTTATATCTCCATCACCTATTAATACTTTTGTTGGCAAATGCAAAAGAAAAAATAAATAAATAATGTAATCCTCCCCTGTAAAAACAGCTGATTCAGATCCGCGGAATCTTGATGTGGCAGCATGAAATGAGTTACTGCACATGGGCTGGGCTGCACTGGGCTTTGGGTGCATTGAGCAGCTGAGATGGAATGGTGCTGTTGTGCTGTGGGGCTGTGCCGTGGGGCTCCCAGGAGCGGTGCTTGCAGCTGCCATTCACTGCTGTGCCAGGTAGAAGTCCAAGCCGGGCATTCCATAAAAGATCCCATAATCTCCATTCCTGAACTGGAGGGTGGGGAGTAAAGGGTTAAAGCCCTTCAGTGCACCTGTGCATTCTCCCAGCCCTCAAACAGCAACCAGGAATGCAGGAAACACTGTGCTTAAGGGGTCCGAATTTGCCAAAACTGTGCCATGAGTCAAAATGTAAAGCAAAGTCCACCTGCAGAGCTGCAGTTGCTGACCTCTCTCCCATCACCGGGTGAGGAAGCTCTTAGAGCTGCCCTCGTGTGCCCTCCTCTGCCTTTGGAAATGATCAGGTCTGGGAAGAAGGAGAGGATTCATGGGGAGGGAAGCGGTGGAGGTGAGCACCAGCACAACCAGTTGGACCAGCACCAGGTACTGCGCTCCGGCACTGAGCAAGAAGGGACGGGCGATGCTGAGCACAGATGGAAACATGGACCCCCAGGTATTGAAGGGCTATAATGTCCCCCTGGAGCCTTCTCTTCTCCAGGCTGCAGAGCCCCAGCTCTCTCAGCCTGTCCCTGGAGGGGACGTGCTTCAGCCCTCCCATCATCTCCATGGCCTTCCTCTGCACCTACTCCATCAGCTCCATGCCCTTCTTGCACTGGGCCCAGAACTGGACACAGAACAGAGGGGCAGAGTCACCCCCTGGCCCTGCTGGTCACACTCCTTTCCATGCAGCCCAGGGTCCCGTCGGCCTTCTGGGCTGCGAGCACACATTGCTGGCTCCTGTTGAGATTTTCATCCACCAACACCCCCAAATCCTTCTCCCTAGGGCTGCTCTCAAGCCAGTCTCCACCCAACCTCTATCAGTGCTTGGGGCGGCCCCGACCCAGGTGCAGGACGATGCACTTGGACCAGGATGTCATGTGGAAAAGTGTCAAACGCGGCGCACAAGTGCAGGTCAATGAGAGTTCTTTTGCTGTCCTGCAAGCCAAAGCACGGAGCCACTCCAACCCATGAGCTCCGATGGGGTTTCCATGCAGAGGGTCTCCAGGGTGATGGGGGGGGAGCAAACCTCGCTGCTCTCTGCAGATAGAGGACGGAGAAGGTGGGGAACATTCTTTTAAAACGTTCCGAAAACATTCCATCCCCTATAGGAATCAAAGCCCCATTGAAGGCCACAGAACCGCTCACATTCGAGGTTTAATGAAAACCAAACTTCTCGTGCCCCGTGTTTTTCTTTGCGGGGATTTCCAGGGGAACACAACGGAACCGAAGGGGCGGGCGGGGGGAACTCACTCTCGGGCTCTCACTGCACTTTTTGTTTCAGGGTTTATAGATAAGGCAGCCCATGGGTTGGGGTCTGCCGGGGTGCTCTCAGCGCTGGGGGAGTGGGGGTGCGCAGCTGGGGGGGGCCCTGCAGCACCGCAGATCCCCACCCCCCGGGTTTTGCAACGCGTTTAATCCCCTCGTTAACGTCCCCCCTTAGAACAATTCATTCTTTCACTCCGGCTCAAACACCCAACTTGGCTTTACAGCTCATTTCATTTACGACTGAGAAATGAAATCACGGTATCGATTTCGCGGCAGGCGGCGAACAAACCCGGGTGTTCCCAGCTCCGCCGACCTCCAGAAACAGCAAAACCCACCAACGGCGGCGGGCAGCGGCCCCTGGGGCCCCTCCCTGAGCCAAACCCATCTTAAGGAATTACATAGATGTGCTTCCAGGGACCTGGGGGGCTTTGCAAGTTGCTCCGATGGAAAGGAAATACTCTGCCGGGCAGCAGCGGTGCAAATGTTCCTCCTGGAGCTGAGCCAGGGGCCGGATGGGAGCGGGGAGGGGCTGGAGGTGATGGGGATGCTGACCCGCTCCAGCATCCAGTTTATCCATCCCAAAAGGGCCGCTGACATTGTCTCGTCCCTCCTGTTACGCTGCATGGCGTGGCCACAGGCATCACTACACTGTGTACTGGGGGCTGCTGCCCCTGGCTCCAGCTGGGCTGGGCAGGAGGGGGCCGTGCCTCAGCCACCCCCGGTGCTGGGTCCTGCTCTGGGGGGGCTGCATAGCCCTGGGGAGAGGCACAGCCCTGGGGAGATCACGTAACCGTAGAATCACAGAATCCTTAGAGTTGGGAGGGACCTTTAAAGGCCATCTAGCCCAACTCCCCTGCAATGAACAGGGACATCCACAGCCGGGTGCACAGCCCTGCGAGGAACCGAGTGCCCAGGAGGTGCCAGGAGGTGGCAGGGAGCTGCTGGGGGGTGGCGAGGCGGTGATGCCGCCGGGCACGCGTCCCCTGCCACGCGGACATGCCCCGTCACGCGTGTGCGCTCTGCCCACGCAGGCAGGTGCGTGCCCACGGGTGCCCCCCTGGGGGCTGCATAGACACACATGCTCCTCGCTGCCCCATCACCTCCCCTTACCCCAGTCACCGCCTGCTTTCACCGTGCCTAACTCGAGGTTGCACACCCCGGCTCCCCATCCTGCCCTGCCCTGTCGCTCTGCAGCAGGGCTGCTCCCATTGACGGCGACGGCAGCGTGTTGCTCGCAGCCTTTGTAGTGCTGGGCCAAAGGTACAGATGTGCAGAGTGAGAGTGTATTTTAATGTGGAGCCTTCTGATCTCCCGGCCCAGCCCAAGAGAAAACACCTTGCCCGCGTCCCGCCCTGCTGCTGTCAGGAGATGAACAGTTATGCATTTGGCTTTGTTTGCATGACTTCAATAAAAAACAGTGCCTGTGATTAAATTGCAGCCCTCGTGCGGAGCGGCATGCTGTGTGCTTCGGGGGAAGCTCAGGCTGCGGTTAATGTGCTCTGTGCAGCTGCCACAGAACCGGTGCATGCTGCTGCCCACGGGCTTGGGGTGGCACTGGGACTCATACCCGGGTGATGCGGCCCTGTGGGGCAGGAGGGGGCTGGGGGTGATGGGGAACGAGAGACATGGGGTTAGGTTTGGGTCTGGGGAGGTGATGGGGATTCAGGGACGTGGGGTTAGGTTTGGGGTCCAGGGAAATGATGGGTATTTGTGGACATGGGGTTAGATTTGGTGTCTGGGAAGGTGATGGGGATCCAGGGATGTAGGGTTAGGTTTGAGGTCTGGGGAGATGATGAGGATCTGAGGACATGGGGTTAGATTTGGGGTCTGGGAAGGTGAATGGGATCCAGGGACATGGGGTTAGGTTTGGCACTGGGAAAGATGCTGGGCTGCAGGTGTCAGGGGAGCAGTCACCCTGGCACGGCCACACAGTGGGATTTGTGCTGGAGCCCTATTTGTAGGAAAACATGCAATGGGCGATGGGCGGCGGGCGATGGGCAGTGGGCGATGGGCAGTGGGTGGTTGGTGATGGGTGGTGGGCGATAGTCAATGGGTGGTGGTGGGTGATGGGCAAAGGGCGATGAGCAGTGGGCAGTGGGTGATGGGCAGTGGTCAACAGGGGATGGACGATGGTGATGGGTGATGCTGGTTAATGGTTTGATGAGGGAAAGGTGTGGCCCTGTGGCATGGCACCAAGGAGGTCTCCATCCCACCTGCCCTGCACTGCATAAAAGCTTTGGGGAAGTGAAATGATTATTTGCTAAGGTGGGAGACAACGCTGCCATTCAAAGAGCGGCTGGGCTCAGGGTTTGATGTGGAAGAATACAGAGCTGCCCTGCGCCAGCACAGCAGGAGAGGAGTGAGCAGGCGGAAGGCACCAGGAACTTGTAACCGTACGTTTATTATTCCACATGGAAAACCATTAAAACGATTACACGGAGGCCTGACAATATAATCATGTACAACAGATAAGAACATCGACACCAATAATGGAAAAGCAGAACTGACCGCTTTGCTATGGCTTCGTACCAACCCGGTATGGAGAGGAGGAGCCCGGCTGTCCCCTGGAAGCCAGCGCAGCAGCAACGTCCCCAATGACTTCAACAGGAGCAGCC